>NW_026944801.1:122500-131171 GCF_034702125.1 Engraulis encrasicolus
AGTGTGAGTGTGTGTGTGTTGGCAGGGACATTGCTGGCCTGGGTTCATGGTGCTGGGGGTGTGGGGTAAGGGGCAAGTGTTCAACAGTTGCATTAGGAATTGAATCATATGTCATTGAAATACAAACGCACTGAAGAAACAAAGCTAAAATTGCATTTTGTCATTTATGAATGCATCACACATTTCCATTTTAGCATAATCCAATGAAGGTGGCAGCCCAACTGGCTTCTTCATGTGAACAGTGCGTGGTGAGGTGACAATGAAATGCTCAAAGCACAGTCATCGGGTAGCCTAGTCTGTGCAGGTCATTGCTGATACATGGGTGGTTGACGTTTAAGAGCGTAACACACACAAAAAAAAAGTGTTTCAAATTCCTGAAAAAAATGATGGTTAAAAATTGGAAAAAAATAGAAAAAAATAAAGCACTTAGTGGTCTGTGGAATTTCACCTTATTTTTGCCATTTTTGGGAAAATGTGTCCTGCATCAACACATAGCATAGGCATGTCACACCGCAGGAAAATGGAGTCACACCACAGGGAATTCACTGCATTATGGCCATTTTAATCCTTTTGTATACATGACTGACATCTGAGGTCATGCTAACTTGATAATGATATTGTGTTTAATCTTAATATGTGTTTTCATTAATAAAAAACTTTTTTTTCCTCCTATAAGAGCAGTCACACCACAGGACACCATAAAATGAACCTAAGCATTGCGTGACAGAAAGATTGCAATATGAAGACATATTAAGAGGTTAAGAGTCACCTTAAACTTCCACAGCACTCTCCAATAACTGAGGTACTGACTGGTTAGGAGCCAGTCTTTAAGTCCCTTGTAGTTGGCCTTGCAGCTGCCCATTCACAAACATTGACATACATGTCACCCCACAGGACGCAATTTGTGTTACGAAATTGAACTTGTAGTTAATATTACTGTCTTGAGTTTTTTTCCACATTCACATATCTTAATCTAAAGTTAAGATTTATGCAATCATGCCAAATGCTTCATACATTATTCAAAATGTTGTTGGTTAATTTATATATATATTATTATATATTGTTTCATTAATGTTACAGTCACACCGCAGGAAATTTGACATATAAACCTTTACATAAATCTTAACAAAAATGTTTCTTCTCATGTAAGACTAATATGAAACATAATGTACCACATCTTCTTTCATTGACATTTGTTTTTTAAAGGAAAATAACAGTTTTGTAGGTTTTTAACCAATGTTACGAAAAAACAAGGCGTCACGTCTCCCACCCACATGTATGCACACACCCAAGGATTTTTGTTAACAGGCTTTTACGTTGTAATAACGAGTAGGACACGCACACACACACACACACACACACACACACACACACACACACACATACACACACAGAGGCCTACTAATTGGTCAACTCTAATTTCACTGCAGGTTTTACTTTTCTATGCTTGTGGCCTATTCTTGTTACACCCAGATGAGTGTGAATGTTCACTAGCCTAGAGAGCCAAACCCCTACATAGCGTCAGGGGCGCTGCCAGAAATGTTGGGCCCCATGAAAGATTCGAATTTTGGGCCCCCTTAAGGGCCCCTCTCAGTGCTTGGGCCCCCTTAAGGGCTCCTATCAATGCTTGGGCCCTTAGAATCTGTACCACTTTCCCCCCCTAGCGGCCCCCCTGCATAGCGTACAACATGTTCACGGCTATTTTTGTGTGGGGAGTAAGTAAATGGATCATGTTGTAACAATCCAACCAGTCTTTGTTATTTCCAGGCCTTAACATTAGGGCCTACACATCATGCAAAATATCCTACATTAAAGCAAGTAAGTTGGTGTTTTCACTGTAAGTTCTTATGCTGGGCTACAATTTGAGTCATTCGGCCTATTCTAGGTTTCACAGAGCTGGTGCAGAGCAGACAACTATGATAGAAATCAAAATGATGAAGAGTAGAACCAAGTGTTAAGCTTCACACCAAAGCTCAGCTGATCAAGTTGTGTGTGAGGAGCACACTTCAACGCCACCCACCTTTTCAACCAATCGGAGCCGTGTTTTCCAGTTAGATATTAGGACGTCATTTTCCACTTCCTGGTTGGATGCTGTAACAATGGCGGCGGCTGCACGGTTTCTGCTCAGGAGTGCAAGCTCAAAGGGGGCTGTTTCTAATGTACACGGTGGCGTGCCCAGTTGCTTGGGTATTACTTTGGCGAAGCTTTCTCCAAGCGTTTCGCCCACTTCCAAAACCCACAGGAGGCATGTCTCCCATTTCACCTTTCAGCCTGACCCGGTGACCACTGACTATGGTACGTTTTTTTTCTGTATGCCCTTGTTATTTCACTTTGCATGGTAGCCACCTGTTCTGTATTGCAAACGGAAAGTGCGTTCCATGTTTTCGTGGTATCGCTGATTTCGACAAACCTGTCATAAATGACCTCTTGTCTGCTGATGCACTGTCAACAACACAGATGAGAGATTGCCATGCTAGCTAGCAACTTGCAGCAAGTTTACTTTTGGGCAAAGGGTGAATGTTTTGTTTAGGCTTAGTTGTATTTTTCATTTTCAAACAAACGTATGGCTTTGTGGTGCCGTTTCAAAGGAAGTGTAGTGTGTGTTGGCATATTTTGACAGGAGAAAGGCGCAAACTGTGCGCCTGGGTGCAATATTTACATGGTTCCATTCACACGCGGTCGTCCTTGCGCCTTTCCCTGCCACTAGGGGCAATCACAGCGGGGGTCTGAATCGCAACGTTTGTGGGTTTTAACTGATCACAAAGTCTCATAACATTACACATTGTCTTAAAATTGAGCTTGGAATCGGGGCAAGGATTTGATATGTGCTCGAAGGTTGTTTAGGCCTTCTCATGTTAGGCACTGCAATGCTTAGACTACACGGGAACAGTCAGCGCAACAGATGACCCATGCATGCGCTGCGCATCAGACAGTACAAACGACACTACTGTGTTATCATGGCAGGGGGTTAGAATGCTGGAATATGAAACTGTTCTCATGTAATGTGTGGCACAACGAGAGAAGAGTTGCTTTGACAAAGCAGATGACGATGGTGATGATGATGATATGCCCAGATGCATGCATTGATGAAAACCTTACTTTTTCTGGCACCTATATAACCTGCAGCGCTTGCATGATGGGAAACGCTCTCCACGGTTGGATCAAGTTATTCCCCCAAAGCTGGATATTAGTCATTTTTAGTTATTTTAGCTGGTGTACACCTGCTTGCTGACTGCAGTGTAGACCTCGTTAAGGGTTAAGAACAAGAGAATAGAAAAAGTATGAGACTGAGTCACATGGGGGAGCACTTTTGTGGACGGCTCTTCCATATAACTTGACCGGCCACAAAAACACCTGGCTTTTACTCTAGACTACTGTATGGCGTGTCCGCACAACCTCATCAGCTGATGGTTTTGTAATGGCAACCTGTCATGTCTGCAAACATGGCCTGTGCCTACATCCAAAGGAGGTTGAGGCGGCCTGCATGTTAGCCACAGTTCCCTATTGTGCCTATCATGAACAGGAAGCAACCGTGGCGAAGTGGGACAGCTGTAGCGGCCTAATGGTTAGGAAGACTGACTTTGGATCAGAAGGTTGCAGGTTCGAATCCGACCCATACCTCTCCCTACACCTCCATCCATTTGCTGTGCCCTTGAGCAAGGCACCCAACCCCACATTTCTCCAGGGACTGTACCAGAGTGGTTGACGTGACGCCTTGTTTTTTCATAACATTGCTTAAAAACCTACAAAACTGTTATTTTTCCTCTTAAAAACAAATGTCAATACAGAAGATGTGGTACATTATGTTTCATATTAGTCTTAGATGAGAAGACACGTTTTTGTTAAGATTTATGTAAAGGTTTATATGTGAAATATCCTGCGGTGTGACTGTAACATTAATGAAACCTGGAATATAATGTATATATAAATTAACCAACAGCATTTTGAATAATGTATGAAGCATTGGGCATGATTGCATAAATATTAACTTTATATTAAGATATGTGAATGTGAAAAAAACTCAAGACAGTAATATTAACTACAAGTTCCATTTCGTAACACAAATTGCGACCTGTATGTCAATGTTTGTGAACGGGCAGCTGCAAGGCCAGCTACAAGGGTCATAAAGACAGGCTCCTAACCAGTCAGTACCTCAGTTATTGGAGAGTGGTGTGGAAGTTTAAGGTGACTATTCACCTCTTAATATGTCTACATATTGCAATGTTTCTGTCACGCAATGCTTAGGTTTTATGGTGTCCTGTGGTGTGACAGCTCTTATAGAAGGAAAAAAAAGATTGTTATAAAGGAAAACACATATTAAGATTGAACACAATATCATTATCTAGTTAGCATGAGCTCAGAGGTCAGTCAAGTACAAAAGGATTAAAATGGCCACAATGCAGTGAATTTCCTGTGGTGTGACTTCATGTCCTGCGGTGTGACGTGCGTATGCAATGTATTACTCAATCCTTACTTGTTTTTCATGTATCGTGCAAGGATATAAGGATACCAGGAGATTTATTTGTCACATTCACACAATTATTACAAGTAATACAGTGAAACCATGCAGTGAAATCACAGTTGTCTGCCTGTACAATGCATAGGTGTTTGTGGGTGGGGGTGGGGATGGGGGTGCGGGTGGGTAGTAGTGTGTGTGTGTGGGGTGGGGATTAAAGGAACAATGGTACAAAGAGCTTGGGGGATATGTTTGTGCAGAATATTAATGATTTTATTGTATCTTACAGAAATGTCACACCAAGGATGTCATACCGCAGGGCACATTTTTGCGTTACGCCCTTAAACTTCAACCACCCACCAATACCCAGCAAAATAACATTAAGTAGCTATGAATAAAAGTGTCAACTAAGTGTAATGTAAAAGAATACAGAACAGACACATCTGACACAAATTTGCAGATTTGATCCCTAAATGCACTTCACTTACAGTACTGTAGGTGGATGCTCCATCCAGATCTCCTAAAGACCACTGGCCCTGCTACCACTTCCTCCTCTCACCCGCTTGATGAGGATCCAGAGGAAGAGATTGATGCATAGGTTTTTTTTCCCCTAAACAATACTTGTTTTTTGGAGCATGCTTTCTCTGTCTGACTGACACCACAATCTACCTCTATGTAGCAGAGAGGGATAAAGTTGCAGGAAGCAGGATGCAAATTTTCGGAAAAATCAGGATTTAACTTATAAGTTGTTAAACAAACATGTCTGACGTCTATCTTGGCGATGTAGGACCGTTTAATAGACACGCCTGACAGAACATCCTACCGTAGGATAAAATTACAATGTGGGACCGTTTGTCAGAACACCGGCGCAAATCCTACCGGTCAACATTGCTCCACAGAAAACAGGTACCAGACGTAGTGTGGAGCCAAGTCTCTTGGCGGAAGTACGTAGGATGGTGAGCGAGGCTAATAAAGTTGCCCCTTTGGAACTTGAATCCGGACATTCCGGGTTACCAAACTGGGACTCTGCCTCTGACATAGGACCATAGGCAAGACCATTTGAACACACCCACAACCCTAGTGATGGCCACCTCATCACAACCCAAAAGAAAGGATTTGGATTGAAAAAAAAATGGATTTGTGATCCACCCTCCAAAACAACAGATGAATTTCAAACACTGAAAGAAAAAAAGTTGTCTTCATTTGCTGGAACTGTGGAGGTTGTCCATTAACACCATTTACATATTAACAGCAATGTTGCAATATCAGTCTGTTCTGTTTTAGAATTACTACAGTTCCAGGAAATTGGTATGAAATGCTATTGTTTGTCTCAGGTATGTTGGTTTCGTGCTCTCAGGCCCTGTGAAGTGTCCAAAGAAGGAAAATGTAGAATTTGTGCATTAGCTGTAGGGGTGCCACAATAACAGATAAAATTGTGGTGGATAACTGCACCGTACTCTGTGGCAGTAGCACTGTGAGGCTTTCTAGCATGTCTTACGAGTCTGTTGCCTCAAAAACAGTGATAATGGATAAAACGGTGATATTTTTGCTCACAGTGGCTTTGAGGTTAAATTGTTTTACTGTGACACCCCTAATTACCAGTGCTGATCACTGATGCCTACAGCTTTGTGTAGAAAACCTATGAATTGTGTACATGTGTATGGCATAATGTAACCTTATTGGTGTGTATCTGCATTGCTTGTATTGTTCTTTCAAGAGTTGATTGTATTGCTAATGGCAAATATTTCTGCTGAAATGCTGTCATTATGGAACGTAAAAAAGACCACACGAGCTTTTTCACTAAGGAGTGCTTCACGCCAAATAGTGTCTGTGTGGACATGAACATGCATACACTTAAAGGCAATAGGCTAGACTGCTGCCTTTTTTTTTTTACTCCATCTGATATCTTTTATTGAACGCTCATAAAGACAACTACTACTTTCTGAGTTGGATCGCTCCTATGGTTGTAACTTGCCTGATTATTTATCAAAATCTATATGGCTGTAACAACTACGAAAAAACGAAAACCCGAAGTGACTTGACTTAATTCTTAATAACTTTTTCTTAATGTCCTTGCAGGGCCCACTGTGAAGATGAACCTGTTCCAGTCGATAACCAGTGCCTTGGACAACACACTTGCCGCAGATCCGACAGCAGGTGAGACTCAGTTTGGGGTTCACCCGGCTGTCTCGGACACCTGGACGTTTGGTTTTTTCGTGCATAAGAATGAAATTGTCAAAATGTTCTGTCTGCATTTAAAGGATTACACCGTGCTCACAATTTAAAGTGGCCAAACACAAACAAAAACTGTGAAAAATAAGTATGAACACTTCAATCCTTAAATCAAAGTGTTCTGTCCAAAGACTCTAAAGCACTCTGTTCTACAATTTTTTGCTTCTGCCTGTGTCTGACCCGTAGCCACAGGTAAAAAGGTAAGCTTTCCTGTCATGGTTCTTTCCTCTCTGCCTGCAGAACCATGCCAGGAAAGCTTACCTTTTTTCAGCAGTAAAACCATCAGCTGAACCCAAGTCTACAAAATGCCTGTGGAAATGGGTAATGCACTTAATAAAGAGCTGGGCCAAATGAAGTGCAGCCACACCAGCGGGGCAGAAGGCTAATGTTATTCTCAGGGCAATGTCTGGAATGCTCTGATATCAAAACCAGTTTTTCCATGTCTGGATGCCGCTCTCGGACATACTAATAGCCTTCTCAATTGCAAAAATAAAGTCTGTTCAGCACATTGAGATCCACATGCACAGAATCCCTCGTAGATGTTTGTTCACCTGCTTTTCCCCCTTTCTTTATACTTCCTCCATCAACAATAAATGTTTCCTCATTTGAGGTTTGAGGTCATCCGAGGACAAGAGGGGCTGTGTTAACACATTTTATCTTGCCACTTGGAGCCAGAGATGTGAATCAAGGTCAACATTACACCATATTGATGTGGGGGAAAACGCAGAGGAGGCGCCTTTGAAAACATACAAAAACTGGATACATGATTGTAACATTGTACTTGTCTCTTGCTGTACAACGTGGTGAGGTGTTCTTAAATTCCAATGTTTTGGCATTATTCCTACTTTATTTACACTTTTCATGTGGGGTGGTGTGTGAGTGGGGGGGGGGGGGGCACAGGTTCTACATAACTGGTATGTCATTGTGATGACACTCTAACTTCGTGAATAGGAGCAAAGCACCAAGTTGGCACTAAATCACACCTAGATAGGGAAGTGCATCCCAAAAAACACAGAAGATGTACACATGGTATACACAAGTGACCACAAGTTTACAACACTATATGTTACTTTCTTAATTACTATCAGGCTCTTAGTCAAATGTATTAAATAATAGTGTGGATGTTCTTTTATCGGTGCAAATGATTCTGGCCACTTATGTATGTATGCCACACTAGAGTGGATTGTCTGCTCGGTATACTGTAAAGTGAGAAAATGACATTGTTTGTGTGAATGTTGTGTTGCTGTGTCCTTGATTCTGTAAGAGATGCCACAGAAAAGTTGCCATGGTAAAAGCCAGACTCCCAAGGGTATTGTAGTGCTCTGCAAGGTTCTTGACTGTATTTCACGGAAATGGAATCTAATTTGTCCTGTATTTCTTCTGTTTCCCTACAGTAATCTTTGGGGAAGACGTTGCCTTTGGTGGAGTATTCCGCTGTACAGTTGGCCTTCGAGACAAGTATGGTGAGTAGCTTTCAGTGAAGTGCCTTGAGCAGGCAAAGAGGTCGTACTGCCCAGAAAAATGATTTAACAATAAGGAAGTGCTAACTGAAGTACTGTTTGTTCCATGGCTTGATTTTGGCAGCTGCCAGTGTGGGGCACCAGTTTGCATCTTGTGGTGCCCCTTCACTGGTCAAAAATGGTTGGTGCACTGTGCTGCTGGGTGTTATGGATAATCCGGCCCTGCCATGCCATACTACTTTATTTATGATGTACTGCAAATAACACACTTAATCTGCACAAGGCACTTCGGTTGCCAGTACCTCAAGCCTGTAGGACCGTATACAGGTTTGAGTCTTTCTTTCCTCTTTCCAAGAGCACATAGCCCCATTATGTCTGTAAGCAAGTGATCTCTTTCAGCCTTGTTGGCACATGTTTATCAACATTATGTATAGTTTAACAGGAACATCTGTGGAGTAGCGTCAGATGGAAGAGAAATCTTGGGCTTGGTCATAGAATATGTCATTGTTGGACTGTCGTCTTG
>NW_026944802.1:0-10586 GCF_034702125.1 Engraulis encrasicolus
TAAAAAACAGGAGAAAAAAACAAAGAAAGCCCGAGGAAAAAGGGAAAAAACGACACTGGAAAAAAAGGCGGGAAGGTCCTGTTTTTTGGTTACCTCTGTTTGTGTTGGAAAACCCGGGAAAGTGATTAGATCTTTCTGTTTGAACAGAAGAAAGTTCGATAAAAGTTTGTAAATGTCTTGTGTAATCATGAAAATGTTCTAAAAAAATCAAAATCCAAAAAACACACAAAATATGTTAAATTCTGTTTCTAGAGGCAGTCAGTTGATTTGTTACTTCTGAAATGCTGTTGGAAGCAGGTTTTATGATTTTTTTTTTTAAAAGTGAAAAAGTCGGGAAACGGGTCCAAGACAGGCGTGTTCCTTGACCCTAAATTATGCATGGCAGAAAGCATCGCGGAGTCTCTACGACGTACCGTTTCAGAGATATTTGCGAAAAAACGTTTTCAGTGTAGCCACCTGGTGGTAGTCCTATATTGCAATTTTACCTTTTCAGAGGGCAATATCTCTGGATAGGAAGATCGCAGAGAGATGTGACCAAGTGTATTTTTTTTTAAGGAAGGCCTCCTCTTTCATTTGAGACAAGCCCCAGCTCTGTACGACGTTCAACGGGGTATCTCTGGAACAACAAGTCATAGGGAAACAGGACCAAGACAGGCGTGTTCCTTGATCCCAAATTATGGATGGCAGAAAGCATCGCAGAGTCTCTACGACGTACCGTTCCAGAGATATTCACGAAAAAACGTTTTCAGTGTCGCCACCTGGTGGTATATTGCAGTTTTAACTTTTCAGAGGGCCATATCTCTGGATAGGAAGGTCGCAGAGAGATGGGACCAAGTGTATTTTTTTCAGGAAGGCCTCCTCTTTCATTTGAGATAACCTTTGGCTATGTACGAAGTTCGACGGGGTATCTCTGGAACGCAAGGTCGTAGGGAAACGGGACCAAGACAGGCGTGTTCCTTGACCCCAAATTATGTATGGCAGAAAGCATCGCGGAGTCTCTACGACGTACCGTTCCAGAGATATTCAAGAAAAACCGTTTTCAGTCTCGCCAGCTGGCGGTATAGTCCTATATTGCAGTTTTACCTTTTCAGAGGGCCATATCTCTGGATAGGAAGATCGCAGAGAGATGGGACCAAAGGTATTTTTTTCAGGAAGGCCTCTTCTTTCATTTGAGATAACCTTTAGCTCTGGACGACGTTCAACGGGGTATCTCTGGAACGCAAGGTCGTAGGGAAACAGGACCAAGAAAGGCGTGTTCCTTGACCCCAAATTATGTATGGCAGAAAGCATTGCGGAGTCTCCACAACGTACCATTCCAGAGATATTCACGAAAAACCATTTTCAGTGTCGCCACCTGGTGGTACAGTCTTATATTGCAGTTTTAACTTTTCAGTGGGCCATATCTCTGGATAGGAAGGTTGCAGAGAGATGGGACCAAGTGTATTTTTTTCAGGAAGGCCTCGTCTTGCATTTGAAATAACCTTTAGCTCTGTACGACGTTCGACGGGGTATCTCTGGAACGCAAGGTCGTAGGGAAACGGGACCAAGACAGGCGTGTTCCTTGACCCCAAATTATGGATGGCAGAAAGCATCGCGGAGTCTCTACGACATACCGTTCCAGAGATATTCAAGAAAAACCGTTTTCATTGTCGCCACCTGGTGGTATAGTCCTATATTGCAGTTTTACCTTTTCAGAGGGCCATATCTCTGGATAGGAAGATCGCAGAGAGATGGGACCAAAGGTATTTTTTTCAGGAAGGCCTCTTCTTTCATTTGAGATAACCTTTAGCTCTGGACGACGTTCAACGGGGTATCTCTGGAACGCAAGGTCGTAGGGAAACAGGACCAAGAAAGGCGTGTTCCTTGACCCCAAATTATGTATGGCAGAAAGCATTGCGGAGTCTCCACAACGTACCATTCCAGAGATATTCACGAAAAACCATTTTCAGTGTCGCCACCTGGTGGTACAGTCTTATATTGCAGTTTTAACTTTTCAGTGGGCCATATCTCTGGATAGGAAGGTTGCAGAGAGATGGGACCAAGTGTATTTTTTTCAGGAAGGCCTCGTCTTGCATTTGAAATAACCTTTAGCTCTGTACGACGTTCGACGGGGTATCTCTGGAACGCAAGTTCGTAGGGAAACGGGACCAACACAGGCGTGTTCCTTGACCCCAAATTATGTATGGCAGAAAGCATCGCGGAGTCTCTACGACGTACCTTTCCAGAGATATTCACGAAAAACTGTTTTCAGTCTCGCCAGCTGGCGGTATAGTCCTATATTGCAGTTTTAAGTTTTCAGAGGGCCATATCTCTGGATAGGAAGGTTGCAGAGAGATGGGACCTAGTGTATTTTTTTTCAGGAAGGCCTCTTCTTTCATTTGAGATAACCTTTAGCTCTGTACGACGTTCGACGGGGTATCTCTAGAACGCAAGGTCGTAGGGAAACGGGACCAAGACAGGCGTGTTCCTTGACACCAAATTATGGATGGCAGAAAGCATCGCGGAGTCTCTACGACGTACTGTTCCAGAGATAATCGCGAAAAAACGTTTTCAGTTTCGCCACCTGGTGGTATAGTCCTATATTGCAGTTTTACCTTTTCAGATGGTAATATTCTCTGGATAGGAAGATCGCAGAGAGATGGGACCAAGTGTATTTTTTCCAGGAAAGCCTCGTCTTGCATTTGAAATAAGCTTTAGCTCTGTACGACGTTCGACGGGGTATCTCTGGAACGCAAGGTCGTAGGGAAACGGGACCAACACAAGCGTGTTCCTTGACCCCACATTTAGTATGGCAGAAAGCATTGCGGAGTCTCTATAACGTACCATTCCAGATATATTCACGAAAAACCGTTTTCAGTCTCGCCAGCTGGTGGTATAGTCCTATATTGCAGTTTTAACTTTTCAGATGGCCATATCTCTGGATAGGAAGGTTGCAGAGAGATGGGACCTAGTGTATTTTTTTTCAGGAAGGCCTCTTCTTTCATTTGAGATAACCTTTAGCTCTGTACGACGTTCGACGGGGTATCTCCAGAACGCAAGGTCGTAGGGAAACGGGACCAAGACAGGCGTGTTCCTTGACCCCAAATTATGGATGGCAGAAAGCATCGCGGAGTCTCTACGACGTACTGTTCCAGAGATAATCGCGAAAAAACGTTTTCAGTTTCGCCACCTGGTGGTATAGTCCTATATTGCAGTTTTACCTTTTCAGATGGCCATATTCTCTGGATAGGAAGATCGCAGAGAGATGGGACCAAGTGTATTTTTTCCAGGAAAGCCTCGTCTTGCATTTGAAATAAGCTTTAGCTCTGTACGACGTTCGACGGGGTATCTCTGGAACGCAAGGTCGTAGGGAAACGGGACCAACACAGGCGTGTTCCTTGACCCCACATTTTGTATGGCAGAAAGCATTGCGGAGTCTCTACAACGTACCATTCCAGATATATTCACGAAAAACCGTTTTCAGTCTCGCCAGCTGGTGGTATAGTCCTATATTGCAGTTTTAACTTTTCAGAGGACCATATCTCTGGATAGGAAGGTTGCAGAGAGATGGGACCTAGTGTATTTTTTTTCAGGAAGGCCTCTTCTTTCATTTGAGATAACCTTTAGCTCTGTACGACGTTCGACGGGGTATCTCCAGAACGCAAGGTCGTAGGGAAACGGGACCAAGACAGGCGTGTTCCTTGACCCCAAATTATGGATGGCAGAAAGCATCGCGGAGTCTCTACGACGTACTGTTCCAGAGATAATCGCGAAAAAACGTTTTCAGTTTCGCCACCTGGTGGTATAGTCCTATATTGCAGTTTTACCTTTTCAGATGGCCATATTCTCTGGATAGGAAGATCGCAGAGAGATGGGACCAAGTGTATTTTTTCCAGGAAAGCCTCGTCTTGCATTTGAAATAAGCTTTAGCTCTGTACGACGTTCGACGGGGTATCTCTGGAACGCAAGGTCGTAGGGAAACGGGACCAACACAGGCGTGTTCCTTGACCCCACATTTAGTAATGCAGAAAGCATTGCGGAGTCTCTACAACGTACCATTCCAGATATATTCACGAAAAACCGTTTTCAGTCTCGCCAGCTGGTGGTATAGTCCTATATTGCAGTTTTAACTTTTCAGAGGGCCATATCTCTGGATAGGAAGGTTGCAGAGAGATGGGACCAAGTGTATTTTTTTCAGGAATGCCTCCTCTTTCATTTGAGATAACCTTTAGCTCTGTACGACGTTCGACGGGGTATCTCTGGAACGCAAGGTCGTAGGGAAAGTCAATTTGGTACTTTTTAAATGCTGCCTGAAGCAGGTTTTATGCATTTTTTTGAAAAAGTAAAAAAGTCACTTTTCTTTTTTTAACCCTCTATACCCCATAGTGGCCGCGAACGGCCGTGCTGTAACTCCCCATAGCGGCCGTGGACGGCCGCTCTTACATCATTGATAAATACAAGCCGACCGTCAACTTCTAAAGCTAAAATACAATAAATACAACAAATTTAGACCCTTTTCTGTCTTTTTTCATGAACAAAAGCATAAGTTTGTATTTGATTATTTTTAGATATTTTTGAATTATTACGACATGTGCCAGTTGACGCTGCATTGCTGCGAACAGCTGTTCAGTTTAAAATAGATGTGGACCGACGGCGTTTTCCTTCAATGAACACAAGCAATCAGACAATCTCTACAGCTTAAATACAACTAATAACATCTCAGACCCCATTTGGTGTTTTTCCCATTATCGATTTGTCTATATTTAATTACTTTTAGAAATAATTGTATCACGAGATGTAAGCTACCAGTCTGCGCTCGGCAGCTGGTTCAGCTGATATGAATACAGCCGCATTTCAATAGCCTACAGTTTATCCCTCGATCTGGCCATGGCAGTTGTATAATAGTTGGACTTGTGATACTTAAATCCTTCATACAACTAGCACTTCATACAAATTAATGGACTGTTCAAGCTTTGAAACACACGACGCAAATATTTGTGTTCATGATGTGTGACCGCGGTAGCCAAGCTAAGTAGCCTACTACCTAGAGGTATAGCCTACCGCAATTTCGGCAGAAGTTTCTGCTCATCTGCTGAACAACACTCATGTTAGTCTATTCACTACAACATCAAACCACTTTATAGATAATTGCTGCCGTTTCCACGCTGCACATAAGATTCAAAATATTATTACAGGCTCCGAAATTACCCCAGGGAAACCGTGACGCAAGCTACAGTGCAAGGTGTCAACAGCGCAGAGTAGGGATTTCAATTTGACATGCACCAATTTGACATGCAAGTGCTGGAAGATGAACTTCCCATGTTGGGCTGTGATTACAGCGATTTGAGTGATACATGCCACGTTCAGAATAAAATAATACCACTGTGAATCCTTGCCACAGATGTCAAGTTGATAACTTAGTTCGGCGCTAACTTTCACTGACACCTCAGACACTGACGTTTCCAGCTTCACCAAATCGCTATACAGAGATAGGATGTCTTACCTTTCGTGTTGATAGTTTGGAGTAGTTTACATCAGTCAGTCTTTCTTGTCCCGTCTTATATCCATACAATACTTTGGTGTAGAGTCAGTGTTTAGTCCAAGCAAGGGTTATTAGCTAGCTCAGTGTAGTTATCATTCCTGGCTAATCCCTAGCTCACCAACTACAAATGTAAACAAAACGTGAATGAATGCACGTCATCTGTTTCATCAGGGGGTGCTCCCATTTGTTTGACCTCTGACCTTTTGTGATTAGATAGATAGATAGATAGATAGATAGATAGATAGATAGATAGATAGATAGATAGATAGATAGATAGATAGATAGATAGATAGATAGATAGATAGATAGATAGATAGATAGATAGATAGATAGATAGATAGATAGATAGATAGATAGATAGATAGATAGATAGATAGATAGATAGATAGATAGATAGATAGATAGATAGAAAGATAGACAGATAGCTAGATAGATTTTTTGTGTTGGCTATTCACTAACTCTGTTTACCAGGCCTATTTGAACATATTAGGCCTAAGTACACATAGGGCCTATATTATTATTAGGCAGGGATGATTATTATTATGGTTTTCTAATGTTGTATAACTCCTTTTTGGCCTTTTACAGTGTTACAAGTCATAGGCCTAAATGAAATTTAGAAAATTCCACTTATCTGCTACCTTTTGGGAACTATTTCCAAATGAATATAGACTCAATTCTCAAATGTGTGACAGTTTTTTTTTCTTCAATGTAATAGTTTAAGTCCAATTCACAACCTGGCCAAATTAAAACACATTTGGCAGTCATATGCAGTATAATTACATCCTTTTTAATTGGGCTAAATTTCTATTTAAGTCAAAAGGAGTGGAGGATATTAAATCACTTACCACATTTTTTACCATTTCAGCCGCATGAATGGCAGTCTATGGAAATTCTGAAAGCTTAGTTGTCAATGAATTATATATCACCATAAAGAGTGTTTTCCAACCTTTAATATGAATGTAACTTGCAATTGTCACTTTTCAGTACTTTTTAAGTTATTATTCATTATTTAAAACATCAGTGAAATTGTTCTTTTTTCCCCGGAACTCTCAGGAAACAGGGGCATTGTTGTAATATTCTATTGGGGTATAGAGGGTTAAAAGTGAAAAAGTCACTTTTCTTGGATTTTTTTTCGCATATTTCGCATATTTCGCGGGTCATGAAAATTTTCAAAAAAATCAAATGTTCAAAAAACAATTTGTGTAATTTGTGTTTCTAGATGCAGTCAGTCGATTTGTTACTTCTGAATTGCTGTTGGAAACAGGTTTTAGGCATTTTTTTGAAAAAGTGAAAAAGTCACTTTTGGAATTTTTCGCATATCGCGGCTCACTTAAATTTTCAAAAAAAGAGAAAAAAAAAAAAGAAAAAAAAAAGCACACAGAGTCGATGTAATATTTTAAAAATGCTAATGAAAACAGGTTTTTTGCATATTTTTTTCAATGTCACTTTTCTGGAATATTTTTTGAGAGATGAGCCCATAAATTTTTTTGATTTTGTTTAAGACAAAACTGTAACTCTGTGAACTTTTTCTTATAGGTAAAGCTCAATTTGTGCCACTTTGGCAGCTTTTGGAAAACTACACACAACTAAAAGCACTTCACTCTAATCTAGCAAAGCACTGTACATACGTTACAAAGTCACCTTATGTTTTTTGAAGCTTTGCATTTTTTTTGTCAGTCACACAAGATATCTTTGTAATAACACAAACACTGCATCTATACACATGCAGTGTAAATGAAACAAAAAATATTCCTTTTGTTTTCAATTCAGTTTACAATGTTAATGGCAAAACTTTGATTTACATTGGGAATAGATGAACACAAGCCTTAGTAAAATCAGGTTTTAGACAAAACTGTAACTTTGTGCACTTGCTTTTTTTCTGAATGCTAAAGTTCAATTTTCTTAACTTTGGCAGCTTTTGCAAAACTCCACACAAAACAACAAGAATTTCAGTCCAATTCAGCAAAGATCTGTACATACAAACTAACGTTGAACTTGTTTCAAACATTCATGACTCAAGATACAGGTTTTCAGTGTAAATGTATTTACTTGAACTCCAGTCTCATCCCCTTTGTGTTAATATCACAAGTATACGTGGCAGAAATCGTGATCTTCAGTTGATTGATATTGTGAAAAGAAAAACACTTGCTCTTTGCCAAAACTAGTTTAAAAAAAAAATGTAACTCTGTGCATTTAAAGTTTTTTCTGAATGCTAAAGGTCTTTGCACAAAGGAGGCAATGCGATTTTGCGATGCGATTTTGCGAATAAAGGGCGAATGATTTGGAAAAGTGTATGGACACTAGACGCGACGCGACCTTGTGACATCAAAACGTTCCAAAAACCTCGCTGGTATCGTCATCATCTTTAATCCAAACGTTTTGCTTGGTATACCCACACATTAGATTAACTGGCCTGGCGAAACCATTCCGTGCCGTTTGCAAAATTATATTGGTAACTGTAACACAACTGGCTTTCGTTCAAAAAAAGAGTATGCAAGGCCTATAACTAAAGATAACATTTGAAGTACACAAACAATTTGAAGTGCACACATTTGTGTTTTGCCTATCGAGTAGCCTAAAAGGCGTGCGTACCTGTGAAAAGATGCAGTCTCTTGAGCCAATGCAGCGTACATCGCGACGCTCCTCCACGTTCATCCGACCTGTAGCTTTATATGTTTCTTTTCTGCAACAAAGAAATGAAGTGGTCCGCACGTATTAGGTCCAAAAATATGAACTTTATTATTTTATTTTTTTTTTAATTTAAAAAATAATTAGTTAAGAATTAGATAAGAAAACTAATTAAATGAAGTTCCTATTTTTAGAATACCCATTGCGGACCACTTCATCAAACTGTTGAAGCTAAGACTTTTTGTCTGGCATCTGGATAACTGCCTTGTGGATGTGCACATCCCAACCTCCAAACGCTATTTACTGCAGCAGAGGAAATGCTTTCTCACGTAGGCTAATTGTTGACCCACCAGCTGAGGTACGTGGCAACATTGACAATACAGAGCGATTGACAGTGACAACTAGATTTGTTCCGAGGCAAATGAAACCTCCACTTCATCCTATGAGATCAGCTGAATTTCTATGCACGATAACGCTCGTGTGACTCAACTGCATTTTATTATTTGAAACGACTGTTCAGACATTTAATTTCACGTGCAGTCATTTCATCTATGTGCAAATTGTTGGCATTCAAATATTTTGAGAATATACTTTTTAAACCTATCTAAAATGACTTAAGTTGCTAAACGGTGTATCTGTCAGAACACTTAATTTGCAAAACAGTACATTGGCCATATCACCTTAATTGTGAATTGACGTTGCATTCTATTTGAATCTCGGACGACATGAGCGTGTGGAAGCTGCACTAACTGTCCTAACCTACCATCAGTCAGCTAACTGCAAAGAGGATCTGACCGGAAAACAACTAAAATTGTGTTCACGGCACACGAAAAAGTGTTCAGATTCAACGGCAAATTTCGTATTTTATGAGCTCCATAAGCAACGACCATTTCGCACGAGGTAGCTGAGTTCAACAGCTATAGAACTGCCAACGTGAGTACCAACACTGGAGGATTTTGGGGTGGAGCCGCGGTGATACCAGTGGCTGTTGTTTAACGGAGAGAGAGGGAGAGAGACAGAGAGCACCACAGACTGTATTGAGAATAGCCTACCACGATTGGTCCAAGAGATGGGTTTAAAAATAAGAGAAACCCGCAAAAACGACGTGTGATGAAGTTTTGTCCTCTACTCTATTCACTCTGATAATGGGTCTACTGCCATGCCGAAATATTGGACCGACAGAAGGGGACACGGTGTAAAAAAACTGCCGTGGGGCATCGCTTATATCACTTTGTAAAGAAAATAAGTATGTTCGGTAATTTTGTACAACACTACCTCTTCGCTCATGACAAATGATTTTGCTAACTGTTTGAAGCTTGTTTTGAAACCAGAGTTGCCAATTTATCAGACAAAATTTAACCCTCTATTGCATGAACAACCTTATAAACATCGTATATTTTTTTTAAATGTGTTTTTTAGACTTGAAAATGGTTAAATAATACAAATTTAAATAAAAATCTAACAAAAAAAATTGGGGGGGGGGTAGTTGGTAATTTGTTGCCATGTGGCAACAACTTGGGTTTGGTGAACATGCTGAAATCAATTTTCTTTTAAAAACATGGTCTTATTGAAGGAAATTGTAAACAATTGTAACATTATAATGTTACAATGTGCAATATTGTAACATTATAATGTTACAATGTGCAATATAGTTTATTTGAAGTAAAATACATTTAGTTTTATTCATATTTTAGCAGGAATAACTCAATGAGAGCCCTGCCCTATGTAACTCAATGGGACGCCAATGGAATGCATGTATAGAAGGAGTGTCACTGTATGCATGTGAAAATTAATTTATTTGTTAATATTATATCATATAACTTATTACGAATGCAGTATAAATAACAAACACATGTAGTTTGTGTCTTTCTCTCTAAAATAGGAATCAAATGTGTGTATATTGCCTTGTATTTCATGACTATTAGATATTGGTCCCCAGTGTAAATAAACGTCCAGGAGATAATAACTCATCCTCCATGTATTGATATTCACAAGTATACATGGCAAAAGTTTGCAAGACTTCGTAAACAACTACAAGAACTGTCTAAACTAGTAAAGTACTTAAAATACAAACTAAAGTTGCAAAACTCGCTAGTTTTGGAAAATTTGAATTTCTGTTGCAAACATTCACTAACACTATATTTGTAATTACACCAACCAAGAATAAAACACACATTTTCTTCTCTCTCTGAACATATCTATACAATTATTTCATACTATTTGATATTTTCCATCCTTAACGAGGAAAAACCCCCCATTTTTTCCCCGAAAAAATTTTGATATTCAATTAAGGCAAAATTGGCCCAAACTTTAAACATTTATTTCCTTTTTAAATTTTTTACAAAACAAATAAAGCCCCCCCTTTGGGAAAAAAATTTTCTTCCCAAAAATTTAAAAAAAATAATTTTAATTTAACCCCAAAAAAAAATTTTAAAAA
>NW_026944803.1:0-10521 GCF_034702125.1 Engraulis encrasicolus
CATTTTCTGTGAGGAACATGAATCTGACAAATATATATATTGACCCTCCCTTGCTATCACCCCATGCATATTTACAGAGAAGGTGTTCCTGGGTCATTTTGACCCGTATCAATTTGAGGGGCTCATCCTCAATATTTTTTACTCTTTGATACAATACTGATCATATGTTGAGTAGACAAGGCTGAGGGTGAATTGTGTGGAAAAAGGAGTGCAGATATTGTTCGGTCCTTCAGTTGTGCATCAATGGCTATGTCTCAAATGACACACTTTTGTCAGTGCACTGACAGTCAGTGCACAGTGCACACAGTGCACTGAGGTCTTCAGTGCATAGTGTTGTGGACAAATTTGAGCACTATGCACTGTGCCCTCGCTGGAAGTGACGGCTGAGCATGGCATTAGCTCGCCAAAATATGAGTTGGCTACTGTTTACAATGCACAGCGTCTGGTGCTTGTATTTCCATGTCCTTCACCCCAAAGGACAACAATCACACATACAATACTTTGGTTGGCATGAAAAGGTTGGTGCCCCATCAACATTACTTACAGAATTAGGAAACTGTTGGCCAAACTATTCTACTGAACTGAATGCCACATTTCCTCTGTGTCATGGTCAACATGGCTGCCGTTTAGTGCGTGCAGTGTCCATCATTCAAGCACTGCATTTTTCTGCCATTGTTAGGGGATCATCCTGATACTTCCGAAGTGCACAAGTGCGGCATTTGAGACACGGCCAATGTTTCAACCTTGCACAGGAAGAGCACTAGTGGCTCAATCCGAGAGTTTGGATCGAGTTCACTCGCTTTCTTCACTGTCTCCTTATCTTTCTCTCTGTGTGTCTCTCACCCTCAAAAAGGCGTCAGAACAGAATTCAGCACAGGATGAAGGGATGGATCATGGGGGACTATGAGTGCATCTTAATATGCGACCTCGCCTCCTCCACTTGCCTCCTCCACTTGCCTCCTCCACTCGCCTCCTCCACTTGCCTCCTCCACTTGCCTCCTCCACTTGCCTCCTCCACTCGCTTCTCGTCATGATGACATCACTGACAACAGCATTATATTTCAATATCTTGCAAAAGCTCAATTGTAGAGTCTTTTTCTCATTTGCAATTGTTAAGGTGAATGAAAAACAGTCCCTCAAAAGTTGTTGTGGCGAGGCTGACAGCTGGGAAACTTTATCGTTTTCTCCACGGAGGAGGGGCCAGGAGGCGGGACGAGGAGACAAGCGCAAGTGGAGGAGGCAAGGTCACATATTAAGACGCACTCTATGAGCTGTGATTCTTTAAAACATTTTCAATTATTTTTCATATACCCGGGTCAAAATGACCCGAAGACCTTTTACAATAACACGGACGCGTTACAAGGGTTAAAGACTTCATCCATGTGTGTCAAGTTTGGCTTCAGGAGTAAGCAGGTGATGGTTAGTGTTTGGCTTGTGGTGTGGCGACGTAATCGAGGTTGAAGGACGGTTCGGTGTTAGTGTCCACTGTGGTGACAAAATCGAGGTTGTAGGACGGTTGGGCATTGAGGTCCCCTGTGGTGACAAAATCGAGGTTGTAGGACGGTTGGCTGAGGTCCGCTGTGGCTGGTGGCACGGCCTGGTTCTGGTACCCAGCATGCACTGGGGGTGGTATTGGGTAGGACTGCTGGCCCAGGCCCGGCGTGAAGGCGGCACCGCTGTAGTTCACAACGTACGCTCCTGCTCCTGCTCCTGCTCCTGCTCCTGCTCCTGCTCCTCCTCCTGCTCCTCCTGCTCCTGCTCCTGCTCCTGCTCCTGCTCCTGCTCCTGCTCCTGCTCCTGCTCCTGCTCCGGCACCGCTGTAGTGCACAACGTACGCTCCTGCTCCTCCTCCTCCTCCTGCTCCTGCTCCTCCTCCTGCTCCTGCTCCTCCTCCTGCTCCTGCTCCTGCTCCTGCTGCACACAACAAGAAGCCCCAGTCGTAAATCATCTAATAGAAGAGCCTGGAGACCTCGTTTTCATTACTAACTGGCATCTGCAAGCTATCTATTAGCAGTCTTACCTCTTTCTGTAGGTTAACTTACTATACTAGTCACCAAGAACCCTCATTACAATTCAGTTCCTACACTACAGAACTAGAACCCCCATTACAATTCAGTTCCACTACACAACAGAACTAGAACCCTCATTACAATTCAGTTCCACTACACAACAGAACTAGAACCCCCATTACAATTCAGTTCCTACACTAGTCAACTAGAACCCCCATTACAATTCAGTTCCTACACTAGTCAACTAGAACCCCTTTTACAATTCAGTTCCTACAATACACAACTAGAACCCCCATTACAAATCAGCTCCACTACTCTGCTCTTCCTTTAAGTGAAGTGAAAGCCCATTGGGAAACTCCAACTCCCATTGTCATTGTGACACAGCACTCCACAGCACACAAGTGAACACTGCACACTGCACACAACGAAATTGCATTTATGTCTCACCCGTGCAAGGGGGCAGCCCTCAGTGGCGCCCCATTTAAGTCCACTTACCAGCATCCCCATAGGAAGGAGAGGAATCAAACGCTGTGTTGGCTGGTCCCTGTGGTGCAGGGGCTCCGTAGCCTTGGTACTGCTGCTGGTTGCCAGGGGCTCCGTAACCTTGGTACTGCTGCTGGTTGCCAGGGTAGTAGCCTGGCAGCTGCTGGTTGCTAGGGGTTCTGTAACCTGGCTGAGGGTTGCCAGGGTAGTAGCCTTGGTCCTGCTGGTTGCCAGGGTAGTAGCCTTGGTCCTGTGGGTTCGGCAGGTACTGCGTAGAAGCTACCACTGTCCCCACCGTGGTCGCCACCACCGCTGCAGGAATAGAACACAAGGATCAGGCATGACCAATAGAACACCCCCAGGCATGACCAATAGAACATGACCAATAGAACATGACCAATAGAACATGACCAAATTTCTCTGGACATGACCAATAGAACAAGGGCCAGGCATGACCAATAGAACACCCCCAGGCATGACCAATAGAACAAGGGCCAGGCATGACCAGTAGAACACAAGGGCCAGACATGACCAATTGGGAGGGAAAGTAATCTCATCGCCCCCTGCTGGCAACGTTCCAAGCCCCTGCAACAAATGAATGGGTTTTTTCTTTGAAAAATTACATCTCGGCCCTGCCGACGAAGTAGAAGTAGTGGCAGTCATATAATAGGCATGTTGGCCCGTTTTATCGAATCAGGTGGTAAAATGTTCGGTTTTTCACTGATCTGAACTGATTTTAATATTCTTTAAAAAGCTAATACAGAACTACACTGACTCGCATTTGTGACGTGTTTACTCCATGTAATTAGCATAGCCAAATTAGCATAGCCAAACATGAGCCAGAGAGGTGGTTACTCGTCACCACAGAAGCCATCATATCTACTAGAGAAGTTAAAACCAAACCAAAATGATCGCGTGTATATATGTTTAATAAGAAGACAACGTGGAACTCACAGGATTACAAGAATGTGAAGATATGCGAAGAACTTGCGTTCATTCACGTTCATTTGTTTCTCTGTGTTGTCAACGAGGCGCGAAGCACAGCATGCTGGGAGCTGTAGTCCGTTTCCGACCAGATTGGCACAATTTCTATTTTTCTTAAAAGGGCAAAAAATGACTTAAGATTTTCACAGGTAGTAGTTCATCCTATTGTGTACGCTGAAAAATGTGTCTGGTGTTATAGTTCTTAGTCATTTCTTTTTGGGATTTTTTTTTAAAACTCGTCTATGGGAGTTTCAATAGGGTCGCCCTGGTGTTTGGAACGTAACCGCTAGGATCGCTGTTTTCCACTTTCCCTCCCAATAGAACAATGGGATACCGGCACTTGCTAGCATCCCGCTAATGTTTTTGGGTTTGGCCCCATAAAATTTGAGCTTTGTGACCCAGTATATAATAATCTAGTGGCGCAAAATAATCGAAACGCTACTCTAATGAGGTCTTATTATTTCTAGCTGCGAACTGAATATTCATATTTGAGGGCAAAAAATTGTTTAAAAAAAAAAAAATATATATATATATATATATATATATATATATATATATATATATATATATATATCACACAAAAAATATAATAGTAGAAAACTCCTGTGACACCCATTCATTTTGTACTTAGGTTGGATTAGGGTTAGCCAGTTGTGGCTAGTACGTAGGTAGTTCCGTGAGTGAACACCCCCAGGCATGACCAATAGAACAAGGGCCAGACATGACCAATAGAACAAGGGCCAGGCATGACCAATAGAACATGACCAATGGAACAAGGACCAGGCATGAGCAATAGAACAAGGGCCAGGCATGACCAATAGAACACAAGGGCCAGGCATGACCAATAGAACACAAGGACCAGGCATGACCAATAGAACACGGACCAGGCATGACCAATAGGGTCAGTTGAAATGTTGTGGTTAATATATGGGTGAGCAGCAACAGTGTGCGGATTTCTGTCATGCAGTTGGACTCTCATGTGGCAGCTCACACTAGCCTGATTATCATCGACTTTCACATCTCTTCCAGACTTGGTCTGGCCAAGAGCATAACAATTAACGTTTCCCAAACAGCGTGGTTGACCCGCCTCCCTAGGTTTGATACTGATTGACTGATGTCTGACAAAGTGAGTGGCGTTCCCGTTTTTCCCAGGAGATCAGAAACGATATTTACATTGCACGATATTTACATTGCTCTTGGCCAGACTAGATGCAACGCCGGAGGTTGGATCGAGTTCACTCCCTTTCTTCACTGTCTCCTTATCTTTCTCTCTGTTATGGCTTTCAGGCCGACCAGAACGGAGCCGGTGTCGGTGCTCGCACCAGTTACGTTCGGCACTAAAGTGTTTGTCTGCGAACCGCCAGTGTTCATACCGGGCTCTGAATTTTTTCCGCACGTGACTGTGTTACCCGGATGAACCTGCTGACGACCACGCTGTCGTCACGGTTCGCAGAGAAAAACCTAGTATTTTGTGGTTCACATTGCGAACCAATTTTCCGGTTCGCGAACGCAAATATCTGTGGCGTGAACACGACGGCTGGTTCGCGATTAGGTGCGGGAACGGGCTCCAGCACGGTTCTCAGTCGGCCTGAAAGCGCTATTGGAGGGCGCGGCCTGGCTACTCATCTGTAGAAGGGCCACATATGTGTTGCAGCGCACACACACACACACACACACACACACACACACACACACACACACACAGGGAGAGACTCACGTGTTGGAGAACACTTTTGGCAGCACGCGCAGGCCAGGATGATCACACCAATGATGAAGAAGAACGGAATGAACACGGAGAAGAAGGCTGCTTTGTCAAACCTTCAAGGTACAAACAGGAAAAGAAGGCTGTAGAATGAAACCTTCAAGGTACAAACAGTGGGAAACAAATTAAATATTAAATATTTCATCTTCCATTGTCCACCTTTACATACAGTAGGATTCATTCATGTACATGCAATTGTAGATTGTCTATAAAACAAAGTAGAACTAGGCTGCATTAAAGTTGTTGACAAGTATAACTAGTGTGTGGAACAATGTAATTTCTAACAACTAGAGATGCACCGGATCCTGATTTTTAGGATCCTGCCTGATACCGGATCCACTGCTTAAGATCCTGCCGGATCCGGAACCGGATACCGGATCCTACGAAAGGGTTGAAACACATAGCCTACTCGCACACGTGGGCCATTTTTATCACATTGGCTCAAACTATTTTTTAGACTCATTGGCTTACTGACACACTGCCTGCACTGGCCGCTTCCAAAGGGCTTTCACTCCATGCAGTGATTGGGGTTGTGAAAGACTGACTGAAAAACCTCGGCTAGAGATGCACCAGATCCTGATTTTTAGGTAACTGCCGGATACCGGATCCACTGCTTAAGATCCTGCCGGATCCGGATCCTGTGAAAAACCCTATTATCCTGCCGGATCCGGAACCAGATGTTGGATCCTGACAACACAAGGAGCATAGAGCTTGAAAGTTCCGCCCCTTAGTTCCGCATTCACAGGTTCTTTAGCTGACCATCTAACAGCATGGTAGCGAGTCATTATGTGCTGGGCTACACATATGCTGTTAAAGGAGCTAAATGAAGAATATTTATGCAGAAGTGTCAATAATTTGTTCCGAGGCCATCTGCATGAAAAATGTGAAAAAACACACCCAAAGCGTTTGGTGTTTGGTATGGAGAAGTATACACAAATATCAGAAACAACATATGTGAAGCACGTGGCACAATTCAAAGGGGATCGAAATGATATGTAATGTCATAACTTTGACTGCAACAAATAGGCCTATACTGTACATAAAAAGGGCAGTATATTTACAGTCTGGGCTGCGTTTCCCAAAAACCCTTAAGATTTAATTAAGCCTGAGTGGTAATTAAGTATGAGGAGCCCCCTAGTGGTCAGGAACAGGGCTGACGTCTTCACTAAAAATGTATAAATACACTATTTTATCTCACACATACACTTGGCACAGCCATTTTATTTGCATGTTCCAGACAAAATATTGTGCGTAAGCCCATAAAATTATTGTATGCATAAAGTTATAATGATGTGGTATATTGCCTAAGTGGCCCCTCGTACTTAAGTAGGCCTACTATTTAAGCTTAAGTAGGGTGCATTCAGCTAAATTGGGCCACTTTTTGGCAAATTCAAAAAGATTGATGACATTTGTGGAAGAACATCAATACATTACCCAAAGTTTAGTTTGATTGCGTAAAGTGACTCATAATCTTCCATTTCATGAAAAAAACAAGGTGATTAATGTAAAAACTATACATTTTCACAAGTTTTAGTTACAGGTGTGTCATCCTGGATGGAGAAAATGCATTCAGGAAAAATGGGCCACCTATTCAGGTAAAATGGGCGACCTATTCATTCCAACGGTGAAATTAAGAATTGCACAAAAAAAATTGTGATGATTTTAATATTTTTCATTTTTTGTTCCTTTGTCAACACATCTGTTTTTTAAAAATAAATTCATAGTAAGCAGTATCATCTTTATTTTATCTAGACAATTTCTTATTTTGGCAAGACTGAAAATGTACTTTCTTCTGTCACTCTCCATATGAGGGTTCCCCCTACCCATCAAAAAAGTGTTATGCTATTCTGATGACTTTAAACAGATGGAGTAGTAATGTTGCAACAATGTCAGTACATTTGTGGTGTAGAATTAAAAGAAATTATCCGGCCCAATTTCCCTGATGGCCCAATTTACCTGAACGCACCCTTCTCTTTAAGGGTTTTTGGGAGCCCTGTGTCTCCCTTGTAATGACATTTATGTTTGAGAAACTGAGCGGAGATATGCATACGTACCCTCGTGCATACTAGACAGGTTTGTACGAAATTCCGAATTGGATGAATTTGAATTCAAAGTAGTGCCATAATATGAACAATAGGTGGTGTCATTACCTTGAATTTAAGCTACATCACCCATTGAGAGTTTTATAGAACACCACCACCTAGTGTTCGTATTATGGTATTACTTTGAATTCAAATTCATCCGATTCGGAATTTTGTACAAGCCTGGTACTAGATGATATGTATACGTACCCTCGTCCATACTGAGCGGAGACGATATGTATACGTACCCTCGTCCAAATCTGCGAAAGGCGATGTTCTTGATTGTATTGCTGCTGTTGTTGCTGCTGCTAATGCTGTTGACACACATTTCCTGTTCATGTTCAGTAAGTTGATGTGATTGGTTGAAGCAGCAGTATCGGTCGTCACAGAGCCCACAGCAGTGCTCAGGAGAGAGGCAACTTTGTCTCCCCTGATACCGGCCATTCTTGTAGTGCGGCTCGCAATCATCACCTGTACAGTTCAAAATAAAATGATTACATTTGTTTTTGTTTTTTAACACATCAATCAACTGAAGTGCTTGGACCAAGGATTTTTTTTCCTCCAGTATTTTTTGAACATTGAACCCCTTCCAAGAGCACCAGTTGGTTTTGTGGGATAGTGAAAGCCCATTGGGGAAACTCCAACTCCCATTGTCATTGTGACACAGCACTCCACAGCACACAAGTGAACACTGCACACAACGAAATTGCATTTATGCCTCACCCGTGCAAGGGGGCAGCCCTCAGTGGCGCCCCATGGGGAGCAGTGCGGTGGGACGGTACCATGCTCAGGGTACCTCAGTCATGGAGGAGGATGGGGGAGAGCACTGGTTGATTACTCCCCCCACCAACCTGGCGGGTCGGGAGTCGAACCGGCAACCTTTGGGCTGCAAGTCTGACGCCCTAACCGCTCACCCCATGACTACCCTACTGCCCTACAAAGCAAAAAGGCAGTAACTGCATTGCTGTTTAAAATGACTAACTATAACTTTAATGCCATATATATCAAAGTCTACAGATCTGACTGACTCAGTTTTGAGCTCTGCGCCTTTTTGCTTTGTAGGGCAGCCTAGTGCTCCAGATAGTAGCGCTCCACCAACTCTTCTGCTAAAAGAATTACATGAAGTCATTATTTCTAAGCTCTCAAGCATATTGACAGAAAGTGGGTACGGTCATAATATCATAGTAAATCTTTGGTCCAGAATGGACAAGCTTTGCTTTAACTTGTAGTGGCGTTTTGGTATTTTGGCATGAATTCAACATGATTTCACTACCAGGATACTGATGGTCTTATTCCACCCTCCCTGACCAGTTCAAACTTCTCATTTTATGTTGGCGACGGGCCCAGGGAGAGAGGGGCTAGAATTGGGTTTTCATGTTGGCTACAAATTTAGTCCAGACGTAGTTTCAATATAGAGATGCTGTAAATGTGCTCAGTCATGAATACGTTTTGGTTTTGATTCAACAGATTTGGTAGATTTAGTACACTCCTTTTCCGTAGCCCTATAATAAATTATTTTCGTTAAAACTATTGGGTCACAGTAATTTCACAGACCTGTCAACAATTTGGTTTAATTAAAACATAAATAAGTAAAAAGGGTTATAACAATAATAATAATCTAGTGTTTTTCAACGGGGGAGGAACAGCCCCCCAGGGGACGTTGGGGGGCTCTAAGGGGGCGTTAAGAAGGATACAGCTGAGAGGGGGCAGTGCTTAGTTGCCACTGGGGGGGATTAGTCCATTTAATTTTTAATATCAAGGGGGCATTGTCAGGCTTACAGTATGATGAGGTCCAGGGGGTGTTGAGAGGCTTATAGGATGAAGTCAAGAAGCGTTTATTCAAAAGGGCTGAGAACCAATGCCCTAGAACAGGGGTGGGGAACCTATGTCTCGAGGGCCAGGGGTGGGGAACCTATGTCTCGAGGGCCAGGGGTGGGGAACCTATGTCTCGAGGGCCAGGGGTGGGGAACCTATGTCTCGAGGGCCAGGGGTGGGAACCTATGTCTCGAGGGCCAGGGGTGGGGAACCTATGTCTCGAGGGCCAGGGGTGGGGAACATATGTCTCGAGGGCCAGGGGTGGGGAACCTATGTCTCGAGGGCCGCAGGTGAGGGTTTGTGGCCCTTGAGGCCGTTTTGTCCTAGCCAGTCTGTGTCCTCCTAGTGACGCAACACTTTCAGCATTGCAACAAGTCAGGTCAAGAGCAATGCAAGTACTTTCTGAGTTATATAGAAAATAAGGGAACTCCTCCTATTTTGTCGGTAAACAAACAACCAGAAGCAAACCAAGGGAGGGCGTTAGGGAAATGCCGTTTGGGAAATTTTAATTGTTATGCTCTTGGTCAGACCAAGTCTCGAAGAGATTTGAACGTCAATGATAATCAGGCTAGTTTTATCCGGCCCCCAATATAATTTTAATGTTATCCAGCTTCACATGAAATTTTGTAAAGGAATCTTAGAAAATGCATTTGCAATACAATTAAGTTATATTCAGGGAACCCAAAGAAGCTGGTGTTTGTTTAAAATGTGGCTGCCTGCAATATAGGCCTAAAGTGAAGGGGGAAATCCTGGTTTGTGTTCATAGTACGGCCCTCGAATGAATTTGAAGTGGCCCTTCGACTGAGAAAGGTTCCCCACCCCTGCTCTACCTCCACTGGTTGTCGTCTTGGAGCATGGCTATACGTCCTTGTTGCATAATACCTCCTCCAGTGTTGCCAGATTGGGTGGGTGCCCGCCCAATTGGGCTACTTGGGATGAGCGTCGGCGGACAAAAACGGGAAAAATTGGCTGTTTGGCGTTTTTTTAAAGCAGTTTTGGGCCCATAGAAGTCAATGTAATTTGCTGAATTTGGGCGGAATTTAGCGCATTTTGGCGGTTTTTGAGAACCTTTTGGGCGGGATTTGGTCAGACACATCTGGTAACACTCTAAATAGCTAATCATGGCACCAGAGCAGAGCAGTGGTTCTCAAAGTGTGGTCCGGGGACCACTGGTGGTCCGCGACAGAGCTCAGGTGGTCCGCCTGGGGATTTCTACTTTTCCTAGACAAGCTAGCAGTAGGCTATATTTGTAACATTATTACAAAGATAATCATAGCTGAAGTCTTATGCTCACCACAATAAGACAGGCTTGTAAATGTGAATAAAAAGTAAGTGATCTGCATCGAAATTAGCAGTGTCAAATTAGCACCCGTCAACTGTCAGTTCA
>NW_026944804.1:0-10435 GCF_034702125.1 Engraulis encrasicolus
ATCATGGAATATGCATATTAATGAAATTTCAAATTCAAATTAAATGATCTTTTTAACCATTTCTAAACTATTTCTATTTATTATAACTTAAAGTCTACTTTGGCTGCTACAAGGATTATAAAGATGACAGTGGGTTAATTGATTAAGCATCCTCATATTTAGCCTATTAATTTACTCATTTCATTTCAATTAAGATGAGAATGACTCAGAGCCACAGACCTCTGCACATAGGGCAGGTAGGCATAAGACTGATCATCTCTGTGACTGATAAGTTACAGGTTTAACACTAGAACTACCACGGAGGGGTCAATTGACCTTTTTACCTAAAAGCCCCACAAGGGGGTAATTTGACCCTTTGGACCCCCTGCGGACACTCCTTTTGTTGTGGAAATGTGGCTGTTAGCAGCTCACAGCTGTCACTTGAGACACAGAGTGTGTGTGTGTGTGTGGATCATTTCCAATGCCTGTTGAGTGCTGTATCTCTGCATCTTCGTTCCTTGGAGAGGAGCTTCTTTCACCACAACATTTTTGAGGGAAATTAAGCAGTAGTCCACATGCACTGGTATTTATCCATCTAACAATTGCCAGGTTGCATTCACATGAGTCGTTATGGTCACATGGCATGGGAGATTCACACGTTACAGTTTTTCGATTGGTTTGGCTAATTTCTCGAAACTGAGATGACATTCTCAAAACAACACGGACAAATCCCCAAACCAACTTGCAATTTCCCAAAACAGAATGGCATTTTTCATTGCTTTCACCAGATATCAAATGCTTTGTACATGTCTCAAATGTTTAGTACATCTCTGCAGATGGATATGTACAAATACCCTTCAGTTGACACATTCAGCATACATTCAGCACATTTTCCAAATAAATTCACCTTGCTTATCTAAACGAATTAGACAATTCTCAGTCTAATGGTTGCCCTCTCCAAAACACGTCAGCATTATTTCATTGTGTAAGTCATCATATGCAAAGTGGTCTACGTAGTTCCCAAAACTGTCAAGGACATCATATTTTAAGAATTTCATTACATAGTAAATTCATGACAGTGTTCAACAGGTCAGATGGTATTGTAACTTTACTAGTTAGTAGAAAATAATTTTACAACCGTGTATACTACAGTTTCCATGTTATTTGGCTAATTTCATGACATTTTTTCAAACGACATTCTGTTTTGAACAATTGCTAGTTGCTTTGGCATTTGTCCATGTTATCTCTGTTTTGAGAAATGAGCCAAACCCATGAGAAACCTGTGATATATGGGCATTACTTTCTGTATATGAATTTACGGTAAAGAAAGTTACTGATAAATGTCCTTGGTAAATTATCTGTGTTGTCAAACTTCAATAGTTTCACTCACTTTTCATTTTTATACATAGTCGAAATCTGTTAGCTGAACGTAGATAAAACACCTAACCATTTTGACTGGCAGTGCTTACACAATGGCAAAGGGACAATGTATTTTGAGGGTACTGATGATATATGTGGGGAAGAAATTTAGTTTTGACACATGGGTAAACTGTTTTTGTGGTGATATGAGCGAGTGATGAGGATCCATGTAGTTATGCTGAACCATCCAGTTTATTTTGACAGAAGGACTAAATGAATGCAAATGAGCCAAAGCAATTGAGAAGGATCTATGCCATTTTGATGGTACTGACTATTTATATGTCAGACGGTTTAGTGCTGATGCAAGAATGAGGTGTTTTGGGAGGTATATGACATTTTGCTAGTTATCTGAACTGTTGTGCAGAAGTGTAAGAATGTTTGTCCAAATGACCCAATTGTTATAGGAATGTCATCTCAGTTTCAAGAAATGAGCCAAAACAATCGAGAAAAACTGTAATTCAACCATTATCTGGTTGCAGTCATATGATTCGTCATGATCACATGGGACATTCACACGTTCGTTCATTGATGACTTATATGAAGAAAATGTGCTGACATGTTTTCAGGACAACTATTACACTGAAAATCAACCAATTGGGATAGATCAGCAAGGTACATTCAGTTGAAAATTCTACTAAATGTAAGCTGATTGTGTTAACTGTAGGATACTTGTACATAACCATTTGCAAGGATGTACTAAATGATTGAGACATGTACAAAAGCATTTGAAATTTGATGAAAGCAATGATAAATGCCAATCTGTTGTGAGGAACTGCAAATTAGTTTTGGGATTTGTCCATGTTTTGAGAATGACATCTCAGTTTCAAGAAATGAGCCAAACCAATGGAGAAAAACGGTAACAAACTGTCCGCCAAACTGTGCTATCTGTCTTTATTGCTGATATCTTCATGCAAGTTGCTATTTACCTGTGGTGACTGATTTTGGAGGCTGACAGCCCTTGGGAAGAAGCTGTCTGTCCCTCTGTCTTGGCTGTTAGCACTGTAAGGTGTGACCCCCTCACCCCTCACCCCACACACGGCCCCTAACAGCCATTACATTACATTACATTACCATAACAAAATGAGTGATTAGTGTATTAGGTAAAAGCCACAGGGTCAAATGACCCCTCTCTGGTACTTCTAGGTAGGCAGAAAAATCCTGGTAGTTCTAGTGTTAAAAACTATCAAGGCTTTTTCTCATAATTTCATTTAATTTAGGGGCAGCCACATACCACACATGAGGAAATGTGGATCAGGAGGCATTTAGGGCAGGTGGGCATAAGGCTGATCATCTCTGATATGATTAATAGGTAGGCCTAGCTAAAACTAGCATGTTATATCATATGGTATGCATTCAAGATACTATACAATAAAATAATATTAATAATTATGACAATAATATACTACTTCTACTACTACTACTAAAAATAATAATACCCATGGTGCAGTTTCCTAAACAATTCTGAAGGCCGCTCATTGTTGATGGGTTTTTTTTTTTTGGTGGGTTGCCCTTTCTTCAGGTTAGAGCAACTGCCCTTTGAAATTCCTGTGCACGTCCCTGCCGCGAATGCATCCTCAAACTGGCTGGATTGGATTTGACTGCATAACACCGATAAACGTGGGCACGTGAAGTAAAATTAATTCAGGTGCTTGGAAAATGTTGGTGAAATCATCGGAAGATGAAGGTAGGGAACTGCAACATTGCACGATTATGAAAGTGATCATGTTGGCTCATGCCAAAATTTGTTAGTGACTTGTCACCTCAGCAAAAAAGCTGCTTGTTTACCTGTGGTTCATGTGATGGGATGTTTTGTCTACCTTCATGCCTCATATTTGTTCTGTCCCATGTATTCTTGCTTCATTTGGGTTAAGCAAATAAGCTCATAATCAGCCACGCAAGGCCCAAATGTTTAATTCACTACTATCACTACCATTCGCGTGACGTCACCCGCTGTTGGCTGGAAACGTTAACAGAAACGTTACGTGTTTGTGCTTTATTTTTTTTTATTAACGGCTTAAATTTCAGACTTCAAAAAAATATATATTTGCTGGCTTATCTTACTGGTGTTATAGACCCCTATATTAGGTCACTGCTTCATTTCGTCTTTAAAAACACTTAATTTCAATGACAGGTTTGTAATGGTGGTGATACATTAACGAGCTGGGTAACACTTTATTCAACGCTGGCGTCATATGAATGACATAACACCGTCATAACACTGAGTTGGTTTTTCAATCTGGGGGTTACAGGTTTGAATCCCCCTTGACCTCACACTACATCTCCATGACTGAAGTGTCCTTGAGCAAGGCACCTTGTGTTCAAAAACATTATGTCAATGTCATCAACATTTTAAGACTTTGTCATTAAGTGAAATTCGGTTATGGCAAAGACAGGCCTAACCATGTAAACTTTTCATGATCATAAAACGTTTATGACATTGACATTGTGTTTATGACTGTGTCATGACATTGTTTTGACACTATTATGGCACTGTTATGTCATACATATGACGCCAATGACAAGTCTTCGACTTCGACTCACTCCACCCAGGAAGTGCATCCATGAACAGAGTGCCGAGCCAGCCTTGGCATGCAGAGTGCCGAGTTTGACCACAAGAGGGAGACATTTCTCTGCGTATTCTTTGATCAGGGCTGTAGTACTCGAGTCCGGACTCGGCCCGAGTCCGGTCTCAAGTCCGTTTTTTTTATGGACTTGGACTTGTCTCGGACTCGGTATTGTTTGGACTCGGACTTGTCTTGGACTCGGACAATGGTCTTGCCAAATTAGGCTTTTGGACTCGCCAGGTCTGTCATTAAGTTTTGTTTAGAACACTGGCCATCATAGATTGTAAAGTGGAGCTTGAAATCCAATAACAAACAAGTTTTGTCTTCACATCCATGCCATATAGGTTATCTTCTAAGGTTCACACTATTGGCATTCATCCTTTTCATTGTCAAACACTGACCGACATGTGACTCGGACTTGACTTGGACTCCAATCTTTTTGGACTCGGACTTGTCTCGGACTCAAACTTCTTTGGACTCAGACTTGTCTTGGACTTCACTAGTCCTGGTCTTGGACTTGTCTTAGACGGTAAAGGTGGACTTGACTACAGCCCTGCTTTGATAGGGCACACACCAACCGAACACACGCACGCACGCACGCACATGTGTGTGTGTGTGTGTGTGTGTGTGTGTGTGTGTGTGTGTGTGTGTGTGTGTGTGTGTGTGTGTGTGTGTGTGTGTGTGTGTGTGTGTGTGTGTGTGTGTGTGTGTGTGTGTGTGATTTTCGAACATGAGGACTCCAAGCTCTTCTATTCGATAATTTACCTCTGAACTTAACTTGGTTTACTCCTGAACCAGCTTTGTAGTATAGACCCCTGGCAATTAACTTGTTGATTGAGGGTCACAGCATGAAACAGCCATGGGAAGGAGACCACATAACACCTGGTCCTGCACATTTATTAAGGTTCCTCCATAGTGACCACATATCACCTGCACATTTATTAAGGTTCCTCCATAGTGACCACATATCACCTGCACATTTATTAAGGTTCCTCCACAGTGTATAAGAATGATATACACCTCTTCAACCACATATCCTCATGGTACAACAGGTTAGTTACTTAGCAACAACTATTCAAACCTGCCAGGTAAAACTTAACAATAATAACAGATTGCTTTAGCAGATAGCCAACATCTTTTCCTCCTTAGTATTTTTAGTAAGGGTTCATTGAATAGTGAAGATCTTGCTTGATCTAGAAAGATCTCGGACAGGTTGAATAGTCGGGTGTTTTCACATAATAAAAGCCTAAAAACTAAGCTCCAGTGTGCTCCAACCTCTCGGCTACTGTTCAGTGATGTGTGTCCCACTCATCTTTGTCTCCTTAGTATTTAGGTAAGGGTTCGGTGAATAGTGAAGATCTTGCTTGATCTAGAAAGACCCCGAATAAGGTGTTCCCCTCGGGTTCCAAAGGCACGTCATCGCACACTGCTGGAGGGACGAACGCCTCGGGGTCAGGTATCGCCTTGGTGACCTCGGTAAAGCTGCGGAGAGACAGTATAACACACACACTGTAGATCTACATCTTGCAGGACAATATGACTGTCAAATACTGGTGTTGCCTATGTGACATGAGTAGGTCTATTATTGGGATATGTCATCAATACAAACATGATGAATGTCCTCTTTTAAGATGAAATACTCCACTTACTGATACTGTATAATACTGTATAGAACTATACTGATATAGTGGAGGTATAATGCTGTATGTATTGGGCTACAATATAATTACATACTGCCACAAGTGTGCCAACTTTGGTGTTGCATTTTGTATAGTAATTAGGGCTTGGACTCGATTAAATAGTAATATTCGTCACTCTGTGATCCCCCACCCCAGTTTTCCTCAATGTCCCCCAAGTTAGTCCCCCAATAAATACCTGAAAATCAGGAGCTCCTTGGACTGCGTGAAGAGGACGGAGCTGAGAGTGAGGCAGCCAACAGAACTGGTGGTGACCACAAACCCACCTGCAGGACAGGACACGCACACAGGACATGAGACAGACACACAGGACATGAGACAGACACACAGGACATGAGACACAGGACACAGGACATGAGACAGGACATGAGACAGGACACAGGACATGAGACAGGACACAGGACACAGACACAGAGTGAGTATACATGCAGTTCAGTATCCCGAATATGATCGGGATATTATGTATCCCGAATTTGCGTTTGAGCATATAAACACTTCAGTGAATAAGCACTTATTCGGGATACTGAGAAATCGGGATATGCTAGGTGGAGTTCTCCGAAAGAAGCCGGGATACTGACGCATGTATACACCTTATCCCGAATACAGGGGCTTCCCATGGAACGCTGTTGCTGGTATCCAGGCTACACGCATTTGAAGAGAATTCTATAACGGGCAAGAATGTAGACTGGGATATAACGTTCTGTGCGCATATAAACACATTATCCTGAATATGATCATAACCGGGATATGCCTCATATTCGGGATACTGAACTGCATGTAAACGCACTCACAGACACACAGGACACAGGACACAGGACAGACAGACACACAGGACACAGGACATGAGACAGGACACAGGACATGAGACACAGGACACAGGACATGAGACAGGACATGAGACAGGACACAGGACATGAGACAGGACACAGGACACAGACACACAAGACATGAGACAGGACACAGGACATGAGACAGGACACAGGACATGAGACAGGACACACAGGACATGAGACAGGCACACAGGACATGAGACAGGACACACAGGACATGAGACACAGGACACAGGACATGAGACAGGACACAGGACATGAGACAGTCACACAGGAAACAGGACAGACACACAGGACATGAGACAGACACACAGGACACAGGACACAGGAGACAGTCACACAGGAAACAGGACAGGCACACAGGACATGAGACAGACACACAGGACACAGGACAGGCACACAGGACACAGGAGACACAGGACACACAGGACACGCAGGACACACAGGACACAGGACAGGACACAGGACACACAGGACACAGACAGACAGGACACAGACAGGACACAGACAGGACACAGACAGACAGGACACAGACAGACAGGACACAGGACAGGACACAGGACACACAGGACACACAGGGCACACAGGACACACAGGACACACAGGACACACAGGACACAGGACACAGGAGACACAGGACACAGGAGACACAGGACACAGGACACAGGACACACAGGACACAGGAGACACAGGACACACAGGACACAGGACACACAGGACACAGGACACAGGAGACACAGGACACAGGACACACAGGACACAGGACACAGGACACAGGACAGGACACACAGGACACACAGGACACAGGACACAGGACAGGACACACAGGACACACAGGACACAGGACACACAGGACACAGGACACAGGACACAGGACACAGGACAGGACACAGGACAGGACACAGGACACAGGACAGGACATGAGACAAGACACAGGACATGAGACAGGAGACACAGGACACACAGGACACAGGACACAGGACACAGGACACAGGAGACACAGGACACACACACACAGGACATGAGGAGACTGCAAGACTAGAGGACCAATACCAGCATACAGATATATGTAAACGGCGATGGTTACAATCCAGTGCCACGTATTACAAATGACCTGGTTCTACCTGTCCGATTCAGCCAGGTGATTGGCTGTTTGAATGATCACCTGTGAATTGTACAGGTAAAACAAGGTCATGTGGAATATGTGGCACTAGACTAATGAATCCATTTTGCCCATCACTGTAATTCTGTATGTCAAGGCATGGTAAATAGTTGTACGGTACCAGTATACATGGCCACAAATTTCACATAAGCATGTGCATATATCCTAATTAATCAGAATACTTTATGGAGATGTCAACACATAGGTCTGTGACAGGCCACCTGTCACAAACACACACACACACACACACACACACACACACACACACACACACACACACACACACACACACACACACACACACACACACACATACTGAACACTGAAAAATGACTTACACACTGTATAAATAAACACTAGTACACACAGTACTGAAAAACTCATAAAAGTCTTATAAACACTACACACAGACTCCCTGTCTGCCTCATCTACTTCCTGTAATCAGGTAATATCTACTTACTGTAATCAGGTAATATCTACTGTAATCAGGTAATATCTACTCACTGTAATCAGGTAATATTACTGTAATCAGCTAATATTACTGTAATCAGGTAATATCTAATCACTGTAATCAGGTAATATTACTATAATCAGGTAATATCTGCTTACTGTAATTAGGTAATATCTACTCACTGTAATCAGGTAATATCTTCAGCCAGTTCCTCATATTAATCCCCTGTCCACTATCTGCTCGGCTGCCCAGGTACATCTCCCCGATATCCGTCATGTTGGGCTGCACCTCCATCGGGTGGAGCGATGACAATAGAGGCCTCTTCTTGCAAGAACCCTTCCTGTTGTTGATCTCGTAGAAGATGCCCTGTCACAGAATAAGAAGTGAAAGGGGTATGCCACCATTTGTGGGCTTAATACAGTTAAAATTGTTGTCCAGGGTTTATAAAGTTGGTCAAGTGTCTTATTTTTCATGTAAGCCGTTGTCTTGCTTTAAGACAAGTTAAAAGAGGGAGCATGTCGCTAAGCTAGTGAAAGTCAATGGATCCGTGTAGCATACATGGTAAAGCAAGACAACGGCTTACATGAAAAATAAGACACTTAACCACCTTTATAAACCCCAGCCAACGATTTTAACTGTATTACAGTTTTTTTCGATCGCTAACAAGCACTTACCCATACTATGGATACTTTTTCTAAACTCTTGACACAGACTACCACCAACCAAACACAATTGGCCAAACAGTTAATTTTCTTCTCAAAAGCACACACTGTTAAATATACACAAAGTACTCATTTCAAAATAGATCACATTTTTTCTGTACACACTCACTCCCAAAACACTAGAAACATGGCTCAAAATGAAATACGTCTGTCAAAAAATAACACTTGTTGAAATTACATGTCTTGCTTTCCCATGCAGACATAGACTAATCTAGGTAAGGACATAGACAGTATAGACATAGACAGTACTCATACATGGACATAAGACAGTATGGACATGGACAGTGCTCATACAGACATTTACAGTAAAGTGCAAGACTGGACAACAGAAGACTTGTAGAGAACATACATTAAGAGGAGGTATTTGTTGTGCTTTTCCTAAAGTCCTTTATAGCGTTCTGACATAGTAATAGTAGCATTTTGAAGAAAAATAAATATTAAAATAGGTCTATCAAGTACACCAGCAGCAGTGTGTGTGTGTGTGTGTGTGTGTGTGTGTGTGTGTGTGTGTGTGTGTGTGTGTGTGTGTGTGTGTGTGTGTGTGTGTGTGTGTGTGTGTGTGTGTGTGTGTGTGTGTGTGTGTGTGTGTGTGTGTGTTTAGTGCAGGTAGAAAGTGTCTGTGTGTCTGTGTCTGTGTCTGTGTGTCTTAGATCAAATTGAAGACACTGTGCTTACAGATGTGAATTTTGAAATTCACAAAAGGAATAGGGGTACTTCCCAAAAGCATTTTCATTCTGTGATTGTGAGACAACTTTTTACTTTTTCAAAAACGATCAACAGAACCAAACAACTAAAATTGGAGGAGTTTCTTCTACTTTATCAATAATCTGTTTACTGTACTCTTGCTAATGTCATGCAAAGGCATTTTTACTGAAATAAGGATTTGGGTGTTGTATTTCCAGTTTTGACACACTGTGTGAAAGCATTTGAAAATAAGCCATAAAAGACATATTGTTTTGTTGCTCTGGTTATCCTGTGTGTAAAGGAAATGTTAGCGTTTTAGAAATGCATTCATTGACTGCTAATTGTGTGAAAAAGGCATGTAATGTGTCAACTGCATGGCAATGGAAAGCCCTTGGTGTGTTAACTGTGTTAAGAGTTTTGTAAATGTTGCTGAGGTTTGGACAAAAGCTTGTTAGCAATTGAGAAAAACTGTAAGCCCCAAAATAGTGGCATACCCCTTTAACACTTTTAGAGGCTACAGCCCATGCACTGCTCTATCATCAAGGCCGGATTAAGATGGCCTGGGGCCCCTAGGCTACACCTTGCTGTGAGGTCCCCCAGAAAGGAAAATTTGGCTAAAATGTACATAGACAGTATCATAATTGCGAGCTAGAAATTCAGGATAACGTGTCATTTTTTTCACTTTTGGGCATGGGGACCCCTGGCAGGTGGGGGCCTCTATGCTGCAGCCATATCTAGCATGTGCATTAATCCGCCCCTGCCCTATCACGCCCTATCAAAGAATACATATTGAAGAGGCTTGTTTTACAGACAGCAGCTCTACAGGTTACTTGCAGAGGAGACTGTCATTTCTCCAGAGGTGCCAGAAAGGGGGGTGCAGTGAGGCATTCACATCCCCACTTTTGGGCTCTCTAAATGAGGCTTTCT
>NW_026944805.1:0-10571 GCF_034702125.1 Engraulis encrasicolus
GACCTCTATCTGCCCTTGCCATTTTTGGATTTTTTATAAAGTGCTTCTCAAATCTCAAAAGAAAAACACTTAAAACCACAGGCTTTAACATCCCCCCACAGACAAAACAAATACCGCAAGCCTACAACAATTGAGTACGTTTGTGGGATCATGTAGGCCTATTTTCAAACATGAACATTTTGCAGGAGATAGGGCATACAATCCATTTAAGTAGCCAGCATACTGTAGGCTAGGCCTACGCTACCCCGAGAACCTTTCGTCAAAAAACAAAAAAAAAACACATGGCCGACAAAAACGCCCCCATCTACCCACCTAGGCCTACTAAATTGTGAATTGGAAATTATATTTCTAGGCTAGCCTATATCAAAGGAGCACCCATAGGATAGCCTAATAGATAGATTCAAAATGAGACGCAAGTAGGCCTATAATAGTCTAGGCCTAAAGATGTGTTGGCTTGGCGTGGAAGGACCCAATAGCCTACTAAATATTATCAACTCACCTTTTCAAGTGATATTCCGATAGCCACGTCCGAGAGAAAGCGGTGTGTCTGCTTAAAATAGGCTATGCCTTTTTTCAGATGGTCTCGTGTTCCGATTGACAAAGTTGAATAGTTGACAACCAAACGCTATATCTTTCAGATGCGACTTCAGGTGCGACGTCGTTCGTGTAACCGAATCCCAAACGTTTCCCACTGCGCATCCCCTTCTACATCCCCCTCCCCCAACGACATCAAAACAACCTAGAAACAGACCCCGAACGTCATACAAAATAGCCTACAAATGTTTTTAATGTTATGTCGCATATGTCTACTGGAATGCCTACTAGGCTACAATAGAGTGACGAACGTCGACCAAAATGCAATAGCCTTGGCCTATGCTGTTTGTAGCCTATAATGAAGATTGTTTGTAATCAAGGTGTTTGTGTTAACTCTCTAAATAGGCATATAGGCCTAGTGATAGCTTTAAGCCTCATGACAAATAAAAGCAAATATCGTTGTCAATTTAAACAACCCTCTCAAATCATGGCGAATGTTTTAGGCCATTAGTGTTATAGCAATCGTATTAACCTAATCCAGCCTTATGTGCAAAAGGTAAAAATCAACCTAGGCTACTCGAAAGCTTGTAATCACGCGCTAATAGAACTGCAGCCTAATTAGTGAAGGGAATGTAATGATTTTGACCAGCAGCACAAACCAAGAGGGTTAGGGCTATTTTTTTTGCCTACGATGGTGCATCAGTGTCATGGGTCACTGGTTGGTCTTGGCTCTGTCGGCTGAAGCGCATTTCCTCTCCGTAAATCCTCATGAAAATCACTATTCACCGTTGTTGATCAGTTCACGGACATTGCTGTTGCGCTTTGAGGAGGTCCATCTCGCAAAGTGGCTAACTTTAAATTAGTGAAGGGGTGTAATGCATTTGACCAGCATTGTGAATTTACACAGCAACAAATTCCATATTTTGGCGATGGCTACCAATTAATTCGACAGCAATTGTCAACCAAAGATCTGCGGTGGTCATCACAGTCCATCTCGCAACAGTGCACTTCTACTTCCCACCCCTTTTAGGCAGCGGCAATTAATTTTTTTTTGGGTTAATTTCCCACCCCGAAGGGTGTAGCCTACGGGCCCGTCTGCAAAATGAGAAAAACCCTTTTTTAGGTTGATGTTTGGAGCTGGGCGTAAAATGGGGAACACCCCGAAAGCCCTTTCCCGGGGAGGGAAAAGGCTCCCGCTTAATAGGGGGCAGGAAAATCCGTGTGGAAAAATTTTCCCCGTGGGGGCCTGGGGCCCTTAAATGAAAGTCCTTGTCTCCCTGGGTTTGGAAAAATTCCCCTTTCCATTGGCTAAGGGGGATGAAATACCAGAATTGTGAAGTAGGCCTAAAATCAAAAATTTTTTTTAAAAACGGACCCCTAAAAAATTTCCCGACAGCTTTGGGGGAACCTAAGTCCGTCCAAAACAGCTTGTGAACCACCCCAATAAACATTTCCATTTTTTTTGAAAACGTGGGAAAATTTAATTCCCCCCAAAAATTTTGCCAACCAAAACCGATCTCCCTGGGATTTTTTGGTCCCCCTTTTTTCCACTGGAAACCCGCAATAAAAAAAAAAAAAAAAGGCCCAACCATAAAACAAAACCCCTTTTTTTCCCACGGGGGAAAATTCTTTTTGAAGAATGTTTCCCGGGGAATGGCAACTTTTAATGAAAAAACTTGGCGTTCTGGAACCGACCCCTGGAGGGGGGGAAAATTTTCCGAGTCTCTTTTCCCCCCTTTTTCCCCAAGAGAAGCCCCGGCCCACGCCAGCAATTTTGGGAGCTCGCGGCCCCTTGGGGCGGAGGAAATAGCGGGGAAAGGGAAAAGGAATACCCCCTCTCTCCTTTTCCTCCCTGTTGCTGAGAGGCGCAGGCACGCCAGTGCCTGCGTTTGGGGAGCTGGGCGCGAAACGTTGTGGCGGCAGTGAAATGCAGGGCCCGAACAAACGAACGAAAAAAAAAACAAAAAAAATTACAAAAAACCCGGGCCTCACTACCTCCGGGCCCTGGGGGTAAAAAACCTTATCCCTTAAAAATCTGTAAATATCCAAAAATGTCCCCTCCTTTTTGGGGGCTGTGCATCCACATACCCCAATAACCTAAATTTTCTCCCACCAACCCGGTTTTGGAGACAGAAACGAGGGGGGATTTTGGTTAACAAAATAAAAACCAAGTTGGGAAAAAATAAAAAAAAAAATTACCGCAAACCCCAAAAATTTTAAAACCCCAAAAAAAAAAGTAAAAAAAGTAAAAACAAAAACATTTCCCAAAACCCTGAAACCCCCCCCCCAAAGGGGGCCCTACACAACGGAAAAGGAAACCCAACAAAATGGGGCCCGCAAAAGAAAAAAACGCCCCCGTGGGCATCTTAAACCAAAACCCAAGACAGAAAACCCAGGAGAGGGGTTGAGCTGGACAGAAAAAGGGGAAGTATAAAAAAAAAACAAAAAAAAACCCCATGTCCCCGGGGGCCCCTGACAAAAAAAAAAAAACTTTTGTCAAAAAACCCAATACTTTAAAAATTAAAAAGACAGCACTTTTAAAATGGGGACAAAATTTAAAAAATTACAAAAAAATGATGAAAAACAATTTTAAAAAAAACATCCGGGAAAAGCCCTAAAAATACTCCATCTAGCCGGGGAAAACCTGACGTAAAATTAGTAAAAAATGAATTTAAACGTGGCCCTGAAAGGGCTAACTAAAACCACTGGGAGAACCCCCCGAGGTAAAACCAGTACACCCAAGGCAAAAACCGTTCGGATAGTTTGCACAGAGACTTTCCCCCTTTGTTAAACCTTAAAAAAAAGTATTTGGATGTACTGACAAAAAACATAAAAAAAATTTCAAAAAACCCTCAAAAAGGGACCACACGTTACAACTAATAAGATAAGGATGAGATTTGGGTTCCCTTCACATAAACCTGTGGCAAATAAACCACTTTTAAAGCAAATAAATAAATTAACGGTCATAACTGCGTCTCATAATATTTTGAAACAAGTAAGGCTTATATAAAATGTAAAGGGTTATATCTCACCCAAACTTGTACATTTAAGAAAGGAACCCAAACCATAATCCATCCTTAAAGCAAAATAAAACCCTGACAGAGTCCAAACAAAACTGACAATGAAATCAAAATAAAGAAATAAATCACATTTGCTCGGAGGACTAGCAATAACAAACCAAACTGCTTCTAATTGAACCAGCACAAATGAGGTCTCAGTCTAGTGTGTAAATCCAACTCAAGGCACAGGTCTGAGGTACTCACTCAACGCTCTCCATTCGTGAGCGAAGCGCTCTTCCATGCACACTCGACCTTCCAGAGCTACATCCAGTATCGTGTCATCCGGCCTACAAAAGTTAAGTACCTACAGTACTGCAGGGGGATTACGTGACATAGACTCGAGTGTCAGTGTCCGACTCTCAGTTGTATCATAGATGCTAATCACTAAATTCAGTAGTGTAATTCACAGGTAACAGGAAAGATCATGAGCACAGTACACTATGTCCCTGAACGGATTAAAAGACAAAGGGGAAAGAAAACAGAATTATCCCTCAGAAAAGCAGTAGACCTACGTCTCAACTGCCAGTATTAAATCTCCAAAATCCCACAAACCAAAAAAACAAATCACGATGTCATTCTGGGCCTCTGATGAAACACTGCGTGAACAGTTTCAATACAACTCAAATTACAACAAAATGGGTCTGTGGCTTCTAGAACTTGCAGGTTTCACAATCGAAAGTTCTACACACAAAAACAATAACATTGTGGAAACAAAATGTATCAACAAATAACAATAAAAAAAAACCTCCATTTGTCCGCGGCCACACATACCACGGCAGTTCTAAGCCGCCATCATATGCATATTCGATCAGAACATAAAATGGTCCCCAAAAATAACCTTTCAGTCAAATAAAAACACATATCCCATTGTTCTTGCTGTTCTATATACTCATGAACGTCAAATGTCTCCTCCCTCAGACTGCGGATTCTGGAGAATCACACCATCACGGAGTAAGTACGCGTCCGTTCCCTAGACGTCACAATCACTCATTCTTCCACGTGCACTACAGTGAGGCAAACCACCCTCACTCATACACAACCCGGGGAGTTACACATCCTCCCGCGTACACACAGGCATTCACACAGCCGGCTATTCAACTATGAACAAACATGGACATCGGACATGGACACAAACATGAACATTTGCGGCCCATTTTAGGACAAACACTAAACTAATACAGACACGGTAGCTTCCTCAAGTTAGCAATTCTAGAAAAAGTGTTAACGTTCACTGTCACAATCGCAATGCTCATCTGACGAAGTCGGAGGGATATTTCGCAAGTTATCTCCGCCATTGCCAGCTAACTTCCAATGCGACAAGGAGCAAGTTGGGTCTGCTCACACTAGACATTGAACAAATCACTTCTTCTAAGTATATTTGTCATCTCTCCACTCGAGTTTCTTCGTGCTCTAGGGAAACAATGGTCGGAGCCTAATGACCTCCGCTTCATGCCACATGCAAAAGCACAAATTATATTTTTCGTCTCTCACCATCACATAAAACCCTCATCAAATGCGTCCTCGTACCTCCTCCTCCCTCCTCTTACTGGCACACTAACTGGCCTTCGCCACGACTACGCACTGGATTCTCTAGTCTTTGGGAAACGAGTCCGTGCTCGAAAATCATGATACTGAGTTGTTCGAAATTATATATTCCATATCATCTTTCTCGATCCTGCAGTCGGGGAATATACTCTATTTTATTTTTTATTTATTCTCCACTACTGAGGATTGGCGAGTGCGGTAAGTATTTTGAGGAGAGTATTATGTCTTAACTCGCATTGTCCGGAGGTGGCAGAATTTGACCGTCGAGGGTCATCACCCCCCCTTGTAAACACATTGTGTTTGTGGAGTTAGAGAGGAAACTGGGTACTAGCGTTTGCGTTCCGTTTGTTCAACTTCAATGCTACGGCAGCAGAGCGTCAGGTATGGCGATAGGGGGGCAGGCAACTACATGTAGACCTCTAACAGGGTGTTGTGGAGTGGATGCTGGATGGTCCTGATAATTGACCTCCTTCCTCACAAAAAGCAGAGAAACTCCAAAAAAAGCTTGGTAACAGTCTACTCACATTGGTCATCACGACCAACATCAACACAACACGTATCAAGTCGTCATGTACTTTGTCAGTTTGCATACATTGCCTTCCATTTGCATATTCCTAAGTTTTTGCTTCATGCAAGCCACAAATTGTCTAGAACACACATCTGGCTATCTTCCTTCATACTCAGTCCATTCTTTTTCTTTCGTGGCGACAGAATCGCACATTTTCCTAATAAGGCCCTTCACAATTTTCAATTTGTAAGGCTTCTATTAAAATAAGCCATATTTTTCATATCCATCGGCTCTCACATAAGCTGGAGAGAGCCAGAATGGGCCGTTTTTTTCCATAAATTCAATATCACCACCATGATCAGTGCTTTGGAGTCTGTGGTACCACATGACATAAAAATGGAGCTCGCTTCAAGAGATATTAAAACGTCGGTGTGGAACAAACCACCTAGTTAGAACTCTCTCAAACAAAATATCACAAAGAAAGAGTTACCTCGTAAGCGTCTTGCCAAGGTTTCAAACCTCGTTCATCTCATACTGTCACCACGATTCTCTCCCCCTCCCCGGACTTATGGAATACAAACACATGCGGACTCTAAAATAATTTAGAAAAATACTTTTCATTCCAATTTTGACAATCCACTCAAACAAAACAGAAAGATGCTCCATAAACTATTACAGGGGGGTGTACGACCCTTTGCAAGTTCTAAATTAAACACACAAGAAGTTAAAATTAGCACTGCATTGCGGGGGAAGCAGCCCTCTGTCCTCAACTATGACCAACAATTTTTGAAAATGTTAAAGTCTATTGCAAGAAGTGTTTATAAATTGCCATTAAACAGGAATTTGTGTCAGTTATCCAACTATTACTCTTACAAATTTAGCTAACAAGCCAACCTGCGGGGAAGTACGGTACTGCTTCATTTAACTGGACTTGCAATAAATTAAACGCTTCCGTCTATGTATTGATGAGCTTAACATTGTCCTAGATAATGGCCATATGTTCCATGAAGCAATACAAAACAACTTGTGATTCAACAAGGAACTGATCCCCAGCGCCATCACAAAGCTGTTTGCTAGACGAGTTGGATGTAAAGAGAGAGAGGCATCTGATGGGACATCATGCTTAGTCCGCGGTCTCACTCCACAAAAGTCAGTACACGTTATGCATAGAGCATACCACAAAACAAGGACAGTAATTCGGGTTCTCAGACGCTACCCAGGTTCCAAAACCCAAGGTTCACCTATAATACAGGTCATTTCCGCAGCACATGCAAAATTCCCGGAGTCATCGGAAAAAAATTCCGGAGGCAAAGCTCTAGCTCTTATACAGGTCATTTCCAATTGCAGACAATCGAAAAATTCCCCGATGAGTCCAAGCCTCTAGTTTACCGGTACATTAATGCTTGCCTGAAAAGAGACTCACGTATTTATTACTGCCTACAGGGGCTTACAGCAGTCAAGCCTTAGGTCTTCTGATGCCCTAACCAGCCGGCCTATCCAAGGACCTACCACCTCTTACGTAAGTTCAAACTACTTCTTCCTGTACGCACCGTATTAAAGCTTTGCGGAATGCCGTCAAGATCCCATAGGGGGGGGTCCTCGGGGGAAAATGATTCCAGAGCTGCAGCCTCCCAAGATCCACGGCTCTAACGTGGGTTGTGCGGCACACTCCTCTTCACAGCATTCAACTCAATGACCTTCCTGTCACCTCCTAAGCTGCAACGAGCTATCCTGGCAAAAATTTAGAAAATAAAAAATCCATATCCATACAACTACCTCATATCATGCGGCTCCCCAGTTGGTTCTTTACCTCAGTCCAGTCGATCGCTGAATATGATAGGCGTATTATTGGTTCGGGTAGTATGTGGCCACTTTAGTGAGAGCAAAAACCACCTATATCCACGGGGGTCCCGGGTTGGGAAAACTGCGTTTCTTCATATATCAGGAGAGGGACAATTATTTGTAGGTTGCTATCGGACTCAGGAACCAAATACATGTGAATAATTTCACTGTATTTACCTTATCAAATTGACCTGAAAGAACACACAGGAAACAGAGGTAGCGTACTGGCAGTTTAAAATCCTATGACGAAGCAGCTCGGGGGTCTTCGCACTCACAGAAATGGGTTTACATGGGTTCCTTGCAAGCCCGAATCCACCAGCAGCGAGGCGAGAAAAAGCTTTTATGTGTCTCATTCTTTAAACAAGTAATTTTCCTATCATGGCCATATTGTAAATAAACTAATATATGAGGAACATATATGGTCCTCGTCTCCCCCTGGTTCCGTGGGCCTCTTACTGGCGTCTTGGTCTTGGTTGATGGATAGTTTCCCACCAGCCTCTTAACCATCCAAGGTCATAGTTCAGCACAGGATGGTATCCATCCTGGACGACCACGGCAAGAGATGTTTTTTCTTAGATGGACCAGTGATGTCCCACATAACTCAGAGCAAGAGAGGACGAGACGAGGAGGAGAGAGAAAGAAAGAGAAAAGAGAGGAGAGAGCAGTAACAAAGAATATACAGAGTATAATTTTCAATAATACCATGTAGAGAATTTCTTAACAACGTGTGGTGTGTAGTGTGCTGTGGGGGTGTGTGTGTGTGTGTGTGTGTGGGTGTATGTGTGTGCGTGTGTGTGTGTGTGTGTGTGTGTGTGTGTGCTGTGTCTGAGATGAAACAGTGACCAATGTGTGTGTGTGTGCGTGTGCGTGTTGTGTGTTTTTGACGGAGGGGGGGGATTTAGGGGATTACACACGTTAAAATGTTAAACTGATACAACCCCTCACAAACACACACACACACCGTCACACGCCCACGCACGCTCGCCATACGCAACGCACGCCACGCACGCACACACACACACACACACACACACACACACACACACACACACACACACACACACACACAAACACAATTCTCATAGTATTTATGTAACTGAACACTCTACCTTTCAAGAAGAATAAGGAGAAACCGTTTTCTTCCCACCACTCCAGGAATTGTCCACAGCTGTTTGCCTCCAGCCTCCTCAGTGGTGATGTTGGTGATGTGTAGTGGGGGGCGGAACAGTCAGGCAGGCAGACTGAGTCCCTTCCAGCTCGCTCAGGGGCACGTCTGGCCAGAATCTTCCTCAAGGGGTCCACCACCAAATGGCTCCTCATACTCATTCCACAGAGGAGCAGGTTGGGACCCCCCACACCGTCACCAGGCCAGGATGGCTTTTTGTTTCCTCCCACTATTGGCCATAGATGAATCCGGTAGATGAACAACAAAAACAGTTGATTGAGGGTGAGAGATAAGGTTCTTGGGATGAGAGGACGTCATTGTTATGTTGTACGGTGTGTTGTCTGTGGGAGTTGTGTGTGTTGGTGTGTGGTGTGTGTGTGTGGGTGTGTGTGTGTGTGTTGTGTTGGTGTGTGGTGAAGTGTGTGAATAGGGGTGTCGTGTGGTGTGTTGTGTGGGTGAGTGTTGTTGTCTGAGAGTAGAGAAGAAAATCGGTGAACGGGGGGGGGAGGGGGGTGGCACCACATTGTTTGACAGGAAAAACTGATACAAATCTCTCACACACCCCAACGCACCCACACACACCCCAACACACACACAATACCACATTACTATATAACACACACAACATACTCCTCCAGCTTAGGTTACTCATTGAGAAACACTACTCCACCCCTCCTTCAGTTACAGTCACAGAAACACTCATATAAATAACTTCTACCTAGTGTGTGTTATGTGGTGTTTGTGAGTTGTTGTGTGTGTGGAAGTGTGTTGTGTGATGGTGTGTGTGTGTTGTGTGATGTGTGTGTGGTTGTGTGTGTTGTGTGTGTGTGTGTGTGTGTGTGTGTGTTTGTTGTGATGTTGTGACATGGGGGGGGGGGGTGGGGGGGGTTACACCATTTATCAGTAAACTGAATACAACCCCTCGCACCACCTCAATAACACACACACACACCACATCACACACACACACAACACACACACACACTCACACACATCACCCAACAACACACACCACACACACACACCACTACACACACACAAACCAAACACAAACACAATTTTCATAAATAATGTAACTGAGAACACCTATCCGGTCAAAGCAAGAATAAGTCGAAACCTTTTCCCCCCACCAATCGGGGGATGTCCACATTCTGTAGTCTCCAGCCTCCTCAAGTGGTGGAATTGTTGGGTGATGGTTGGAGGGAACAGTCAGGCGCAGCTAGACTGAGTCTTCCCAGCGCGCTCCAGGGGGGCAACCACGTCTGGCCAGTTCTTTCCCTCCTGGCTCCACGAGAATGGCTAGCTAATACAATTCCACAGATGGGAGCAGTTGGGACCCCCCACACCGGCACCAGGCAGGGATGGCGTGTTTCTCCCTCACTGGCATAGATGACATTGTAGATGATACAAAACAGTGCTGATTGCGGGGGAGATTTGAGATCAGTACATATGTCTTACTATGAGAGACGTCAACTGTACATTGTTCGGTGTGTGTGTGTGTGTTTGTGTGTGTGATAGTGTGTGTGTGTGTGGTGAGTTGTGTTGTGTGTGTGTGTGTGGGTGTAGCTGTGTGTGGGGGTGTGGGTGTGTGTGTGTGTGTGTTGGGTGTGTGTAATGTCTATGGTGTGTCCCTACACTGTTTTTTCTCCTGTTTAAAGTAGTTTATGTACACCCCCCTGAACCCTCATCACAAGCTGGTCAATGACCCCCATTAGTGTTGGCAAATTAAAATGAAGTACACTAATACCCCCCATGTCTTTCTTTCTCAACACCCCCCACTAGGGCTCCCTTAAAGCCCACCGTTGAGAAACACTACTCTACATTCCGTTTGGACAGGAACACATAGAACAATTCCACCAAATGTGTGTGGTGTGTTTGTGTGTGTGTGTGTGTGTGTGTTGTGGGTTGTGTGTGTGTG
>NW_026944806.1:0-10549 GCF_034702125.1 Engraulis encrasicolus
AAAATAGTCCCCCAAAAACTGAAAACAAAGGAAATCCCCCAAAAAAAGTGAAATTGAATCAATTTTAAAATTTGAAAAAAAATATCAGTATTTTGCATTTGAAACCATTTTTTATAATAAAATATATATTTAAAATTATAAAAATTTTTAAAATGACAAAAGGTACGAAAAAAGGAAGATAAATTTAAGTTTTTGTTCAAAAGAACAAAGTCAGAAGGGGCAATGGGGGACATTGGAATGCCATGCGAGGACCGGGGTTCGATTCCCAGTGCGGAATAGCCGCCCCTTCCCCATCACTCTCTGCCAAATAGTCCCTCCAAACTGTAAAACAAGCAATCCCAAAAAGCAAAATTAACCCTTTTAAAGCCCACACTTTTTTTTTAAAAAAAAGCTGAATTTGGGCCCTGATAAATTAAAATGACGTGGTTTAATTAGGGTAACAGATGGTTGACTGTCAATTAGACAAAAGGGGGAGCCCCCAAATTATTTGGGAGTAAATATGCATACCTAATTGCATATTATACGTCATATGGTGGCGGCCTTTTTGAATTTTTAAAATTTTGGGGGAAAATTTGATAATTTCAAAAATTATTGAATTTTTTTAAAAATATTTGACATTCCATTACTATCAATAGGACATACAATGGTCAAGGGAAAAATAAGGTTTTGGGCAGAATTTATAAGTAATAAGCGACCCAATTTATTTTTCAAAAAGCTAAATATTGGCATGATAAATTCAAAGACTGTGACTTGACACGGGGAACAGATGGTTTTGACTTCAATTAGACCAATATGGGGAGCCCCAAGATTATTTGGGGGTAAAATCATACCTAATTTCAATTATACGCCTAGGTGGCGGCCTTTTATTTTTTTAATAATTTTTAAAAAAAATTTGAAATTTTTCTAATTTTTAAATTTATTTGCAATATTTGACATTCCATTACATCACAAGGCACATACATAGGGTAAAGGAAAAAGTTTTTTTAGGCGAATATTATAGTATATTGAAAAATTTTGAAATAATATAGGCTAATGCAATAATTTTTGAAATATAAAATGCAAAAATTACTACTTTTGCCGGGGGGGCCGAAATTTTTTATCTTAACCTGTACCTTTTAGCTTGTGAAATTTTTCAAGAAAGGGTCAGCACACCCTAGGCCTTTCAATTCAAATTTATCCCTTTTTTACATCTGTATCCCACTACCTTTGGAGCAGGCGGTAAGCAGTAAAAGGGTGACATGGCACAGTCTAGCTCGGACTTCAAATTTTGTCACTTACATTTCACAAAAACTAATGGGCAAACTGTCAATAAGGGGTATAAACCCAAAAGTATCATGTCCTATTTTTTTTGGGGCCAACTAATTAGCTACGTTTAGCCTGACATGAACCGATCGGGAACACAACCCCCCCCCCCCTCGCTGGAAGCGCAGCCCCTTTTCCCCCCCTCCCCCCCCCCTTTTTGGGGGAAATATACCCACCCTTTGCATATTTGCTTTTTATGATTTTTTTAAACTGTCAAAGACAGTCAAAACGCTGGCCCCAGTTGATTGTCAAAAAGGGGGTCTAAAACATTCATTTTTAGGGTTGCAATGGTCTTTCTTCCCCGTGCGTTTTATTACAAAAACCCTCCATACGGAGATATGGCCACCGCCGCGCCATCCCCATAGAAGTCGAAAAGGGACAGAGTGAGTGGTGTGTTGTGTGTGGTGTGTTTGGGTGAAAGTGTTTGTCTGACCCAGGATTTTTGCTTTGCGTCCGGATAGGGGGCTATACCCCCCAAAACCCGGGGGGCTGAAGGGGGGGCCCCAAGCAACTTTACCAACCCATTCTCTCACCCCTAATTCCCCCATCAAACCGAGGGACACTACGACTGCATTCGCCCTACCACCCGACACTTAGATCGATAAAATCACCCCTGAGTTTCAATTTGGTTGCTTAGAAAACCTTGCTTCGATGTCGGATCTTGGGAAGTTTCGCACGGTAGCAGAGTGCTCGTCCATATTTTCCTCCCCGTGAGATAAAAACTGTCCTTCGGATTTAGAATGGGGAAATAAAATGCTCGAACTTTTCACGATTAATTCTCATAGCCATGATGAAAAAAGCCGCTGATAGGTTCACTGATAACAAACAACTCAACTCGACGCCCCCGAGTCAAAAAACCAAAGTGCTATTCCCATTTTGTGGTCGCGTCACGGGGCGTCTTTTACGCTTCACCAAAAACTCTGGAACCAAAAAAGACGCAAACGTGTCTTGTTTGAAAGGGGAGCGTCTGCCAACTCTGGGGGGAGGGTGAACCTATTAAAGGGGCCCCTGGTTTGGGTCTAATCGCTTTTTTTCTATGATACCGCGCAATTTGCGACTTGGCGCCTTAAAGGGGTTTAAAAAGAATCAACTTTAAAATTTTAAAAAAATATCACTGTATTTATCATTTTAAAAAAAATTTTTTTTAAAAAAATTATATTTTTAAAAAATACAAAATTTTAAAAGCAAAAAGGAACAAGAAAAGAAGATAAGATTGGTTTTTGTTCCAAAGAACAAAATCAGAATGGCGCAATGGTAGGACATTGGAAGCCATGCAGAGGGCCGGGGTTCGATTCCCAGTTTCGGAATATCCCACCCCCTTCGCCTCACTCTCTGCCAATAGCACCTCCAAAAAAATGTCAAACAAAGGCAATGCCCCAACAAAAAATTTAATCAAAATTTAAATTTGAACAAAATATCATGTTTTATGCATTTTTAAACCCTTTTTTTTTAATAAAATATTTTTTTTTAAAAATACAAAATTTTAAAAAAGACAAAAAAGGGAAAAGAGAAAGGAAAAAAAAATTTAAGTTTTTGTTCCAAAAAAACAAGAGTCAGAAAGGGTACATGGGAGGTTGGAAAGCCCCTGAGAGGACCGGGGGGTTTATTCCCAGTGTCTGCAAATGCCACCTTGCCATCACCTCGCCCCAAAAATACCTCCAAAACGTACAAACAAAGGGGAATGCCCCCGCAAAGATTAAATAAATCAAAATTTAAATTTGAAACAAATATCACTGTATTTATGCATTTTAAAACCATTTTTTATAAAAAATATATATTTTAAAATTTTCAAAATTTTAAAATGACAAAAAGGAACAGAAAAAGAAAAATAAAATTGAAGTTTCGTCCAAAAAAAACAAAAAATCGAATGGGGACATTTTTGGGGCATTGGAAAAGCCCTCAGAGGGGGCCGGGGGTTTGATTCCCATCTCGGCAATTTGCTGACCCTTTGCCATCCTCTCTGCCAATACTGCCCCAAACCTGTCAAAAAGAGGCAAAACCCCAAACAAGGATTAAAAGAATAAAATTTAAATTGAAAAACAAATATCCTGTATTTATGCTTTTTGAAACCTTTTTTAAATAATAAAATATTTTTTTTAAAAATTAAACCCAAAATTTGAAAATGACAAAAAGGAAGGGGGAAAAGAAGAAAAAGTTTAAAGTTTTTTTTTTAAAAAAGAACAAGAGTAAAAAATGGCGCCCCGGGTTTAGGAAAATTGGAATCCCAAAGGGCGGGAAAAAGGGGGGGTTCGATTCCCAGTGTGGGAAATTTGCCGCCCCTTGCCATCCTCTCTAAAAAATGGGGCTACCTCCAAAACGTGTAAAAACAAAGGCAATCCCCAAAGCAAAGTTTTTAAATTAAAATAAAAAATTTTAAAAATTTTAAAAACAAATATCACTGTATTTATGCATTTTTAAAACCCATTTTTTATAAAAAAATTTTTTTAAAATTTTTAAAAAAAATTTAAAAAATGACAAAAAGGAAAAGAGAAAGGGAAGATAAGTTTAATTTTTTGGGTTTCAAAAGAAAAGAGCCAGAAGGGCGCCCCCTTTGGTAGGACTTTTGGTGCCATGCAGGGGAAACCGGGGGTTTTTTCGATTCCAGTGTGGGCAATATGCCGACCCTTCCCACATTTCTCTGCCAAAAGTACCCCCCAAAAACTTTGTAAAAGGGAAAGGCAATGCCCCAAGAAAGTTTAAAAATTTAATCAAATTTAAAAATTTTTGAAAAAAAATATCACGTATTTATGCTTTTGAAACCATTTTTTATAATAAAATTTTATTTTTTAAAAATTATACAAAATTTGAAAATGACAAAAAGGAAACAGAAAAAAGAAGATAAGGGGGGAAGTTTCTTTTCCCAAAAAAAGAACAAGAGTCAAAATGGCGCATTGGTTGGAAACATTGGAACCCATGCGGGGGGACCGGGGTTCTTTCCCCCATTTTCGGCAATATGCCGCCCCTTTCGCCATCACTCTCTGCCAAATGGGTACCCCCCAAAAAATTTGTCAAAAAAAGGGGAAATTGAAAAAAAGCAAAGAAAATTTAAATTAAAATTTTAAAAAATTTAAAAACAAATATCACGTTTTTTGCATTTTAAAAAATTTTTTATTTTTAAAATATATTTTTTAAAAATTAAAAAAAAATTTTGAAAATGAAAAAAAAGGAAAAAAGGAAAGGAAGAAAAAAAAGTTTTAAAGTTTTTTTCCCCAAAAGAAAAAAAGAGTCAAAATTGGCGTCCCGGTAGGCCCGGAATTCCATGCGGGAGGCCCCGGGGTTCGATTCCCAGTGTCTCCCAAATGCCCCCCCTTTCGCCATTCCCCTTTTGCCAAAAAAGCTACCTCCAAAAGGTATAAACAAAGGCAATGCCCCAGCAAAAAAATTAAAATTAAAATCAAATTTTTAAATTTTTAAAAACAAAAAATCACTTTTATTTTCCCATTTTAAAAAAACCATTTTTTATAATAAAATTATTTTTTAAAAAATTAACAAAATTTGAAAAGGAAAAAAAAAGAACAGAAAAAAAAAGGGATAAGTTTAAAAGTTTCGGTTCCAAAAGAACCCAAAAAGTCAAAAAAGGGCCCACATGGTAGGACATTGGAAGCCATGCGAGGCCCGGGGGTTTTCCGTTTCCGGGTCTGGGCAACTGCGGGGAACCCTTCCCCAAATCACTCTCTGCCAAATAGCTGCCTCCAAAACCTTTTTCCAAACAAAAGGGCAATCCCCCAAAGCAAAGATTAAATTGAATAAAAATTTTAAAATTTGAAAAAAAAAATATCACTTGTATTTATGCATTTTAAAACCCTTTTTTAAAAATTTAAAATTATTTTTTAAAAATTAAAAATTTTGGGAAAAGGGACAAAAAAGGAAAGAGAAAAAAGATAAGATTAAGTTTTTTGTTCCAAAAAAAACAAGAGTCAAAAAGGCGACAGGGTTTGGGAATTTGGGAAATTTCCCCTGCAGAGGACCGGGGTTCGTTCCCAGGTTGGAAAAATATCCCGGGACCCTTCCCCATCACCTTGCCAAATAGCTACCCCCAAAAAACTTTGGTCAAAAAAAAGGCAATCCCCTTTGAAAAAGATTAAATGAATCAAACTTTAAAATTTGAAAACAAATATCCTGTATTTGTTTTTGGGGAAACCATTTTTTATAAAAAAAATAATTTTAAAAAAAAATTTATCCCAAAAATTTGAAAATGAAAAAAAAGGAACGAAAAAAGGAAGAAAGTTTTTAAGGGTTTTTTTTCCCAAAAAAGAACAAGAGTCAGAATGGCGAAACATGGTTTTGGGGAACTTGGGAAAACCCATGCGGGAGGCCCCGGGGGTTCGTTTCCCCCAGTGTCGGCCCAATATGGGGCCCCTTTCGCCATCACTCTCTCCCAAAAATGTACCCCCAAAAAACGTGTCAAAGAAAGGCAATGCCCCAAGAAAAATTTAAAATTTGGAATCAAATTTTTAAATTTGAAACAAAATATCACTTTTTAGCTTTTTGAAAACCTTTTTTTAAAATAAAAAATATTTATTTTAAAAAGGGTAAAACAAAATTTGAAAATGAAAAAAAGGAACAGGGAAAAAAAAAAGATAGCTTGAATTTTACTTTTTCCAAAAAAAAACAAGAGTCAAAAGGGCCGCAAGGGGTGGGAACTTTGGGAATCCCAAATGCAGGGGAAACCGGGATTCGTTCCCCAGTGTCGGAAAAAATTATCCCGGACCCTTGCCATAAATCTCTGCAAAATTAGCTACCTCCAAAAAGTGTCAAACAAAGGAATTTAACCAAAAAAAAGATGAAATTGAATAAATTTTAAAAATTTGAAAAAAAATTCCCACTGTTTTTTAGGCTTTTTTAAAAACCCTTTTTTTATAATAAAAAATATTTTAAACCCTTTATGCAAAAAGCCTTTGGCCCTCACACAACGCAAAAACATGGGTTTTTAAATAGCCCGCTTTCTTTTTCCAATGTATTTCTGAGCTTTTAATAAATGTTTTTCTCTCCCCACAACTTCAAAAACCAAATACATTTTTTTTCCAAATAATTTTTCAAAAAGGGTAATTAATAGGGGTCTTTTTAATTAAAAAAAAGAAATTTTTAAAAAAGGGTTTTCTTAATTTTTATTTTACAAAAAAACATAAATTTTGGGAAATTTAAAAATCACTAATTTCTGGGGACGTGGCCCCCAAAAATGGCCCGCATTCATTTTAATGGAAGTTTAAAATCTTTCACTATAAAAACCCTTCCACACTTAAGTTTTTTAAATTTGTTTAATGGTTAAAATTTGGGGATTTAGGCTGTTTTTAAGGCAAAAAATGGGTGTTTTTTTTTGAAATTTATATAAATAAACAAAACAAAAAATTTTCCCCCCCAATTATTGCAGACATCCCCCAAAAGTCGGGAAGTGTTTCACGTTGGAACTAAAATATTTTTAAAAAGGATTCCAGCCGGGAACAAAAAAAAACTTTTTTTTGGACCCCTTTTGGGCCCTTTGGGGTTTAAGCATTCCAAGTCATGCATTTTTTGTGTAAAAAAGAGACGGGGATGGGGGGGCCCAAATTGGCCTATAAAGGGCTTTAATTAATTTTGCATTTTAAAATTATTGGGGCAACTTTCCCTTTCCCTAAGGGGAAATATGCTACAAAAAGGAAATCTAAAAAACCCCAAAAAAATTTATAAACAATTTTGGGGTCTTCCAGGGGGGGTGTGGGGGGGCTGTCTTAAAATTTTGGGTCCCCACCCGTCTTAAGAAATTTTTAAAAAACCCTTTCAGTGTCACAGACATGAGTCAAAAGTCACTCCCCGTTTTAGAAGAATTGAAGATAAAACTACCAAAAAAAAGTATTCCCTTTGGCGTGCTGTTATTTTCCAGAACTAAAAACCTACTTTAAAGTGTCCACAAGAACATTGTTTTCGGGAACTAGAGACAGGGGCCAAGGAAAAAACGGGGCGGAAACCTAAAAGACCACCAAAAGGAAACTTAAGTAAAGGGACGGGGTTTCAAGAAATGTCTTTGGACAGTTTTTGTCGGGGGGTTTTTATAAAAACTGTGAAGGTGACTTTTAATGGCCCAGGTAAAATGAGCTATAGTTTCACCCCAATGTGCACCTTCCCTGATTTTCCGAGTTCCCTCAAATGCCACCCAAATTTTACACCCTTAAATTTTCCCCAGGGGTCTTCAAAAGTTTAAAAATGCCTTCCTCTCAATGTTTCCAGCCAGGGCCCTCATCCCCCCTTTTCTGTCAAAAGTCACTTTCCCAAGGCTAACTTTGAAAAAATCTTCCCCATTTTTGACCCAGTTTTTGACTTTTTTTTTGTCTAGTGTCATCCCTTTTTTACCTTGGCCTACCCATGAGTGCCCCAAAGCCCTGTTCTTCTGGACAATGGTGTAGGTTTCTGTTTTGTAATAAATTTTAGGGGCTGCAGGGTATTTTTTCTTTTTTGTAGCTCCACCTTAAATTCTTTTCAATTTTTTGGGCCCGACATTTCTTATGAGGGGATGACTTTGTAATGATGGGATTTCTAATTCTGTGGGAAAGTGGACCAAGTCTTGCCAAATTTTACGACAAACCACATCCCTTAGAAAACTTCAAAATTGTTAATCGAAATTTTCGAGTTTTTTAGATTATTTTTTGGCCCATTTTCCAAGAAAACAAAAAAAGTTTGCCTTTAAAAATTTTGCCCCACCTGATTTAAAGGTTTTTGGGCAAACCCCGCCACAGCCCCCTATTTTTTTTTCAAAAGAAGAGCTTTTCCAAAAAAGAGATTATCCATTTTTTGAATGTTGGGAAATTTACATTTTTATTGGGGGATTCCCTTTTTAAATTTCATTGCAAAAAGCATTTTTTTAAGAGGTTTTAAAGTTTTGTTTCCCCAAAAATTTCAATGGCAAGGAATTCACAATAGAGAAGGGACAAACTTTTAACAGTCAATTCAAATTTTTAAAATGCCCAAAAAAAATTTAAAAATGGGGTTTATTTGCGTTTTGGGAAAAGAGCTCTTTAAAAAATTTTATGGGGCCCGGAAAGTTATAAACCGGGTAGGTTTTTAAGTTTTATATAGATTCCTGTTGGGAAAAAAAAGCATAAAAGGGCAATTTGGTCAAAAAAACCCCTTTTTTTGGGGCCCAATAATTCTGTTATAAAAATGAATGCGGATCATTTTTTTACCCCGGTGTAAAATTTTCATAAATTGTATAAAAAGATTCCAAATTTTAAAGGGAAAAACCGTAAAAAATTTGAATTTTAAATATTAAGTTGGGAGTTAATACTCCTTTAAAAGACCCAAAAAAAATTGAATTTTTTGTAAAAAATCAAAAACCTTTCTAATATGGGTAAGGAAAACATTAAGCTTGGGATGAAATTACATAGGGGGAAAAGGGAAAGGGGTCTTTTTGACCCCTTGTCTAAAAAATATTAGTTTAAAAAAAATGATTTCTATATAAAGAATAAAACCCTCAAAGGGAATTTTTAAAAAAAAATATTTTAGGGGGGGGTTAATACTCCATAAAATGATTTAAAAAATTGGGAATTTTGTTTAAAAAAATTTTAAAAACCCTTTTCAATATGGCAAAAGGACTTTAAAGCTTGTGATAAAATTCTAGGAAATAAAATGGGGCTATTTAGACCCTTTTTTTTTAAAATATCTTGTTATATAAAATGACCTATATCAAAGAAAACCCATCAATTTTAAAAAGTAAGTTTTTTGGGTTAATATGCTAATGATAAAAAGTTGGACTTTTAGTAAAAGAATCAAATCCTTTTCAATATGGCAAGAGACATTAACCCTTTTAATCCCAATGTTATTTTGGTTTGAAAATGTCGATTGGGTTCACTTTTAACGGTTTGGGTGGACAGGGGTAACAGTAGAGCCTAATGTAAATTACAAAAATGTTGAGGAAGACCCAAATTTTATTTTGGGGAAATATGCATCCCTATTAGCTATATGACGTATATGGGGCGGCCATTTTGAATTTTTAATTAGTAAGGGAAAAAAAAAAATATTGAAATTTCCAATAGTTTTTAAAATAGATTTTGAATTATTTAGAAATATGTGGATCCCTTTCTGTCAGTTGTGCACATCTTTGGTCAAGAAAAAAGTAGTTTAAGCCAAAAAATATAGAAATATTGTAAAAATATGTAATAATAATAATAGCAAAAACGGAAAAAAAGGGGGGGTTGCTGGGTCCCAAAAAGTTTTTCATCTCCCTTTGGGATTTTTTAGTCTGTAAAAACCTTTTCAGCGGGGAAAGCACCAATTCATACACATTTGCCTATATAGCCTATTTTACTCACCTTGCCCTTAAGGCTACTGTGGGCCTTTTTGGAAAAGGGCGGGGGGCAATGCCCCCTGTAGCATGGATCATCCTGGTGATCCAGCATAGTCAGGAATGAATGTTTTCAATTGTCCTTTTACAGAAAAAAATGGGCACGTTCAAGATAAAGGGCATAAAAAAGGCCCAATTTTTATGTGATGTGTCCCTTGTGAAACAGTTTCAGGAAAAGGGGTGGGAGGCGGAGAAATCAGCATCACCTCTCTTTATCTGCTCTATTGCTTAAAATGTTCTATTCATTTTGGTATTGGTCTGTTTGGCATACGCATGGATCGAAGTACACACAGCCCCCAAATTTGGCCGGGTTCCCTTTTAGTAGGGGTATATTTTTAAATAACACCCCAAAGTCGGCTTCTTTAGGCGATTTGAAGCCCACCATTTCCCCCCACGCATAGCGCAGCGCTTTTTTCCCCCAGTTCTCCGGTTCCGCCCCCTCTTCCGCGCTTTTGTGCTGAAAAACTCTAATAAAGACGTCCAAACCCCGGGACCAGCCCCGTTTTTAAAAAGCTAAAATATCGTGTTATAGGGTATGCGTCTTTATTTCGCCGGGATATTTCCCCCAAACCCCCTGTATCGAATTTCTAGGGATGTACAACGTCAAACAGGTAATCCCCTTTTTTTTGTAGCGTGGTTTTTCCCTTTCGGTTTTTTAGGGGAAAAAGACTACGTTTTCTTTATGTTTTGCTTTTGCCTATCCCGCTTGGGGAAAGACGCACGTTTAAAGTTCACAGCAAGTGAAAAATTGCCATTTCGATAAAACTGATGACTGCAATCCTTTTGGGGCGACATTGGCTTTTTATTGCATATAAAACGCACGACATGAAAAGGGTTTCCTATTTTGAGGTTTATCAGTGAATTTCGATATCGCCCCGGGGTTTGGATGACAAAGACGTTCTCGCATGTTCAAGGGAAAACCCCGAACCCTTT
>NW_026944807.1:0-10520 GCF_034702125.1 Engraulis encrasicolus
AAAGTAACTTTGACTTACTTCTACCTATTTGGGCTTATCCCGTGGCTTTGGGAAGGGGATTCCGGACGGCAAAATGCGAGATAATTGAACATATCCACGATTCACGGGGTTGAGGGCCCTTAACGCAATCAATGTAGGCCTATTATATGTAGAGTTAAACTCTGATGGACGGAAGGGGACCTTTGGCTGTTGCTAGTTAACATTGATGTTTAACGCTATAACAAAAATAAAATTTGACTGTTTTAAAAGGCTCAGCTTCACAGGAGTTTTGTGAAACATTCTTGTGCATACACTTCTAAAAAAACGATCTTTTAAAAGTATTTGTTACCTTAACTTTCACATTTTAACATAACATAACCTTATCACTTGTTCACTTAAAATTGAATTTGACTTCTGATTTTACTTCTATGCTTCTCAACGTCCAGCAGTTTCATGATAGGATAGCACTGATTCATAATCGCAAAACTCGCAGAAAGCGTTAATCAAAATAAAAGTCCAGTTCGATTCTCAGTGTGTCATTATAGCACAATAGTCATACTACACTGCCCTAATGTTCCCATTACCTACAGGAGTGTTATGGTTTTATTTTTGAACACGTCAAATGTGTTATAGCATGTAATATTTGAATATTTGTCAACTTAAAAGTTAGGAACCTTATTTCTCTCCCTTTTTTGTGACATAAATGGAAGCATGTTAAAATCATTGATATCTTTCCTCTTTCAGTTGGGTTAAATGAAGTCCAATGCAACATACCCTGGTAATCTTTACATTTTTGTCATTATCCCATTTTTTTTTATATACATTTGTATTAAAAAAAAAAAAAACACAAAAAAACAGAACCGTACAAAACCGAAAACCGTGACCTTGAAACCGGGATGTGGACCGAACCGGGAAATTTGTGAACCGTAACCAACCCTATGTAACGCAACAACATACTTAGTATGTGTGTGTCTGAGTTATTGATGGTTGTGTAGTCTTCCAGTGTGTTGGTTGTGGGGTGTTGATTTCCCATGTGCATGACCGGATGTGTGGGTGAAAGTGTGTGTTTGTCTGTGTGTTTGTGCATGGTCGATGTCATGCACAAACTGGACTCTTGATATTCCCCTCTTTCACATCCCTCTTGGGACAGGTTGATAAATTCTGCTCATAATGGTCCAAGACACACTTTCCCATCCAGAATACACTGCCACGCACATTCAAAACCAGACACACAACACGTGCACAACCCAGAACAATCACACGTACAGTATACACGCAAACAGTACCCCCACACACACACACCAGACACTCACGAGTTCACAAAGTGCATTCGGTAGACAGAAGCATACGCAGACACAACGGTGCATACACAAGAAAGAAAGACAAGAAAGAAAGAAGAGAAAGAAAGAAAGAAAGAAAGAAAGAAATAGATATTGTGTTTTGGTCTTGTCTCGGGCCCTTGGCTTTTATGAACAAACAATGGGGGATAACTACTCCTCCACCACTTACAACCAGCCGAACCAGTGCCGCAGCTGCAGAGCGGCGGGTGGGGCATACTGCAGTTGTGTTATCCTCGAGGCAAAGCTTTTTTTCTGGTGCTGTCTGTGGAGCTGCAGCCGGTGTGTGTGGTTTTTGCGTGTGAGTGTGTGTGTGTGTGTGTTCGTGGTGGTGTGTGTGTGTGTTTGTGTCGTGTGGGTGGGTGTGTGTGTGGTGGAGTGTGTAGGTGGTGTCTGTGTGTGTGCTTGTGTGTGATGAGGTGCTCTGTGCTGGAGTTATGTGGGGCTGATCGGGTTTCCCCGGGTTCCGCCACCTGATCCGTGTCCGCTCGGGTGCGATGGAAACCGGAAGAGTAAGAGTTTTTGCCGAAAGGAGTTTTAGAGCCATTTTTTACTCCTGTTTGTACAGCCACAGACATAAAAACAGACACACACACACACACGTGGCACACACACACACACACACAACACAACACACACAACACCCACAACACACACAACACACACACACAACCACCCCCAACACACACACACACACTGAGTCTAATGTTGCCACACAACCCCTGTGCAGTTACTCATTCACAACAGAAAAGAAGAAGCAACACTATCAAATTGTAGATGCTGTGATTCTCCATCTTTCACCAATAATCACTCTTGCAATTCATCTATTCTATCCTCACATCGCTTCTCTTTCTCTCATCTCTGGCAGAATCAATAGCCTTTCTTCGCTATTTCTCTATCTTTAAACTAATCTTCTCTCCCTTTACTATCCTCGCACGATACTGTTTACAAATCTTACTCTCTTTCACTAAGTTTCTACTCGCTCACTCTAGGGTTATTTCCTACACATATGGTCTTTTCTTTCTTTTATTTGTGGGATCTTTTTCTTTTCATTTCTTTTCTTTTTCTTTGTCTTTGTCTTCTCTCTCTTTTTCACTCCTACTACTTGTATCTCTCTCTTCCCGTCTACTATCAACTCTCCTCGTTTGTTTGGTACTTTTCCTTCCCCCTTCCTTTCTTTTCTTTTCCTGTCCCTCCTCTCTCCCTTTTTCCTTCTTCCCCTTTTCTACTTTGCTTTACTTTCTTTCTTCCTCTTGTCGCTTTTCCTATCTATTTCTTATTTTCTTTCTTTTCTTTTCTTCTTTCTTTTACTTCCTTTTTTCGTTCCTTTCTTTCTTTCTCCCTGCCCCGTTCTTTTCTCTTTCTTTCTCTTTTCCCCTTTTCCTTATCTCTTTCCGTCCTTTCCCGTTCTTCCTTTCCCCCTTTACTTTCTTTCTTTTTTTTTTTCGGTCCTTTTCTTGTCTCTTTCTTTACTTTCCTTTCCCGGCCTTCTCTTTCTTTTTCCCCTTCTCCTTTCTTTTTCCTTTCTTTCTTTTTTTCTTTTCTTCTTTCTTTCCTTTCTTTTTCCTTTCTTTTCTTTTTCCTCTTTCTTTTCCTTTCTCTTTTTTTCCCCGTCCCCCCCTTCCTCTTTCCCTTTCTATTTTTGTCGTTTATTTTCTTTTTCCACTTTCTATTTCCTTTTCCTTTCTTTCTTTTCTTTCCTTTTCTCCTTTCTTTCCTTTCCTGTTTTTTCTTCTTTCTCTTTCCCCCCTTTTTCTTAATCCCCCCCCTTCCCTCTCTATTTTTCTTCTTTCCCTCTCTTCTTTCTCTTTCTCTCCATACATGACTTTTTGTCTCATCTTTCACCCTCCATCAGGGTTGTTGTTTTCATCCATTTTCCTCCCCAGTCTTCCCCCCCTCACTCTTCCTCCCCAACCACCTACTTCAATCCTTTTCTTTAATATCACTTGATGCCTCTTTTTAATCTGGTCCAAATACTGCTAGACTCCGACTCCCACACCCTCGCGTACTCTTTTTTTTTCAAACTTTGCCTTTTCATCCGATGGCTTCTTATTCGAGCGCTCTACATATGTGTTCATTCTGCTGCTCATGCGTTTAACTACTGGCACTCTACGGCTTAATTGTGACCGTTTTGAGGTACGTCTGTGTGTTCACGTGGGTTTTCTTCTTCTGGTCTTGATCTGTTTTTTTTTTTGTATGTTCTTCTTTGAGATCTAACTACTGCTCGCTTTATGATTGCTGAGTCCTATTGTCTAGGCATCTTGTTGATCCTAGTAGTCGCATCCGCTCACCCGGCGCACTAGTTTGCAATGTTGTGCTGGCCGATTCGTCAGTCTTGCCTTTGCGCGCTTGCAATGTGTTGTCGCTCCGTGTGCGTGCTGTACCGCCGTGTGTGGTCGTATTGCGTCGCGAAGTAGTTCGATCCATTTTAGTTTGCTGAATGCTTAGCCGAATTTATATTACCATAACGTTACAATATAAATATACCCTAACTATTCTAATTCCCAAGCAACAAGCAGACAAATAACCCGCCACCCGGTAAACCCAACACCCCTCCCCCTCCACCGCCCTGCCCCCCCCCCGCCGCGCACCGTTGCGGCCCGTCAATTGGTGCGTCCGTGAGGTGTGCACGGTCCCCCGTTCCTAAGTACACAACCTGTGTGTGCGTCGCTCGTAGTTGTGCGTTACCCCATTATCGCGGGTTCATGTGTGGTTTGTTCTCGTACCGAGTCCCTAGCCCATCGCAAAGGCAGCTGCATCCTTGATGACATCAAACGGCTGCCCGATTGAGCTAGTTACGGCTAAAGAAAACCGGTGGCGTGATCGTTTCAACTCGATTCCCAAAAGGAAAAGCACACCAGCCGTTTTGCCGAAAGGAGGCGCGGACGACGTTTGTACTGTGCTGTGACTGTTGCTGTTCGCCTAGTCTGCTGCAGTGTGGAGCCTGTTGTGTTGTATGCTGCTCCACTGCTAGTTTGGCCTAAAGCCCCACTCCACAGACGGCCTGCTAACACTGCAACCCTATTGTTCTTTACAGCGTCTGAAACCCGTTTTTATTGAACTAGCATGTTCCCTGTGGCACACATCACACACAACACCACACATCAACAGCACACAAACACAATGAAAAAACACGCCACAGCTTGCTTTGATACATAAGGAAGTCTTATGCTACGTTTCCAAGAACGGCCTTCGTTTGGAACACATCCGTCTTTCTCATTTTATACATAGTGTTGGCGTGTCTCCTCAGTAGCCATTATCTGACTATTCACTCCCAAAAAGAGCACCAATTAAGCGCTTTCTGAAGAAGATTCACGCGGCACACACACAGAACACATGCTATGCGCGCACGCACGCACGCACGCAGACGCACGCAACGCACTGGCACGCCACGCACGGCACACACACAACACACACCACCAACAGGGACCAAGCGCGAGAATACAGCGCATGCAGCTAGGCTCACAACCACTAACACACTCACACACATAGAGATACATGCACACACACATGCACTCTCTCTACCTCCATCTCTCTCCATCTCTCTCTCTCTCTCTCTCTCTCTCGCTCTCTCTCTCTCTCTCTCTCTCTCTCTCTCTCTCTCTCTCTTCTCTTCCTTTCTCTGTCTATCTCAGATGTGCAGAACGCACGCGCAGAGGCAAGGCAACACCCACTCTCTCATATTATTCCTCTCTCTCTCTCTCAGTCTCTCTCTCTCTCTCTACGTCTTTCTCTCTCTCTTCCTCTCTTCGTGCTCTCTCCCCCAAACCGACTACTCGTTCTCTCTTCTCTCCCCAACCCTCTTCTCTATCGTTTCCACGCCTCTCTTCATCCGCACTCATCCGCTGTCACCTCACATCCCACTTCCCACTCAATCGCACTCACCTCACTTCAACTCACTACACACAGCTGTCAACAGACTATGTCACCACTCACGTCAGACACATAACACGCACAGTAACAACGCTCCAAACGCAGCCGCTATGCTAGCTTACTTACCACTAAACCCATTCCACCACCCTCATACCATCTACAACCAATCTACAAACCTTCACACAACCACCACAACCCTCCACCCCACTCCACCCACCACCCACCCCCTCCCCCCACCACCCCCCCACACCCAACACACACACACACGACAACCGCCGAGGTAACCGCATGCTTAGCCTCTCTGTCCCTCGTTCCAAATGAATCTCCAAGCGGCTTCATGAGTATGACTGGATGCCCGTGTGGCCCTTGCCAAAGCCATAGTTCCCCTCTCTCTTCTGTCTCTTCTCTCTTCTCTTTACTCTTTACTTCCACTCCTCTTTACAGTATCCCTATGATCCCTCTCTTCACCCCATGAAAACTCTCTCCCGCACGCACGCACACACACACAGGCGCGCGCACACACACACACACACACACACATCAAGACGTATACGTAAGAGTGTGCCAGTCCACCGAAGTCGGATGTGTGTGCTGAGTGGTGTGAGGGACGACTGTACACAGGCGCAGCGTGTGATATATTGAGTTCTAGGTTTTCTCTTAAAACATTATTATCTGCTCTTTGTAATATTACACACACACAACACAACACGCACTACCTCCACACACAACCACAACGCACCCCATCCCCCCCCCCCCAAGCGCCAACCACCACAACCACCAACACGCAACCACACAACACCGGACCAACACAACAGATCTCTCTGATTACTGACTGCACTGGCACTGGCAAGCCTGTATCTTTTCCCACATTTGTCTTTCTTCAGACAGCCACAGCAAGACATCCAAAGAACACTCTTTCACCCTTTATTGAAATCAAATTGACTACTCTGAAAATAGGTAGACCATTATGTTAGAGGGCGCCATATTAGGCATGAGGACCTCCTACAGGAATTTTTGTTCCAGAAAACACACAGTCTGTCAGCATTGTTTCTGGGCTGTCTTCAAGCGAACATTGAAAGGCAGAGGGTCACTATTGAACAATCGAAATCCCGATTTCGACATCATCATATTTTCATTGCGGATTTTACGAATTCATTGTCGGGTTTAATTTGTTGTTGCACTAGCACCCTAGTGGGCTAAGATCAAGCTGGTCTCTCGCTGTTCCTCATTTCTGTTCATTTTTAAATTCACTCCTTCTCTTTTTCCGCTTTCTTTCGCTGTAGCTTCTCTCACTCTCGGAGAGCAGGTCCTTTCTTTCTTTCAGTCCCGTCCTCCTCTTGATTTCCTCCGTTTCCTCCTTCCCTGTTTTCTCTCTGGTTTCGTCTCTATTTCTCTTCACTATCTCCTCCATCCCTTTCCTCTTCCACCTCCCTCTAACACCCATCTCCTCTGTCCATATTCATTCGCATCACTTTCCCCTTTGAGGACATAAGAAGAATGCTAGTGTTGCTCTTGTGTGTTCACTGTGTGTGGCGTGTTGTTGTGTGTGTTTGGTGTGTGTTGGGGGTTGTCGTGCGTGTGTGTGTGTGTGACTTGTGTGTGTGGTTGTGTGTGTGTGTGTGTGTGGTGGTGTAGATGTGGGTCGCATCTGGTGGGTGTTGTGCTGTGCTTGTTGTGTGTGTGTGTGTGTGAGTGTGTTGTGCACCCCCCTGTAGTGTTATGGGTTGCCTGGGAACGCATTTCTTCTGTGGCAGTAAAAGACTTCCCATTGATGTTACTATAATGGACAAACACACACACACGGTCTCACACACACTCCGCACATGAATGAGGAAGAACAAAACTATCTCTGCAGATGTCAATGGCTTCTGCATGCCTTACAGCAGGGATCAGGGATAGGGGAACATTTCTGGAGAGTGTGCAGTTGCGGGCGAAGCTGTGTTGTGTGTGTTGTGTCGTGTGCCCATTGATTTGGGATGAATGGGTGTTGGACTTTTTTCATGGGGGAAGCATGTTGGTTGGCGCGTATTTTGTGAACCTGGAGGACAAAAGTAACATTCCAACAAAGGTATAATATGTTGTACCAACATCGGTTGTGGACCCCAGTGTTGACCTCAGTGTGTTGGGTGTTTTGTGCAGTTTCCTCAGGTTTTTGGCAGTGTGAAGTGCATGTGGGTGGGGGTGTGTGTGGTGTTTATGTGTGGGATTAGCAGGGTATGTGTGAATGTTTTTACCAGGAGCATTTTATTGTGTGCTGTGTGGTGTGTGCGCCGTGGCGTGCGTGCGGTGGTGTTAGTCGCGGGATGTGGTGTGTGTTGTGTAGGAGGCAGACTGGCATATTGTGTCTGGCTTGGTTTAAAAAATTTTGAGAGCTGAAGGCAGTGATGAGACAGTGGTGCTCCGCCGCCATAGGAGAATTAAAGGAGGAGGCAGGTGAGATTGGTTTGTAGTGAGGAGGAGGAGGAGGGTGCGCCAGGAGGTGGTGGAATATAGGAGATGGAGAAGGTGTGTAGGAAGATGGAGATGAAAGAGATGAGGTGAGAGGTGTTAAGGAGGAGGAGTATTTGGGGCGGGGGGGGGGTTAACTAGAGGACGGTGGTATGGAAGAGACAGAAGAATTGGTTGAAAGGAGAGGAGCGTGGGTGTAGGTGGTGTGTAGAGGAAGTGCTAGGAGAGGATTTGTGGGGGGGGGGGGGCGGGGGGGTGGGCAGGGAGGTGAAGGAGAAAAGCTGAAGGGAAAAGAGGATGTGTAGGGGTATAGGGAGTGTGCATATAGAGATTGGGGGGGAGGTGAATAGAGATTGGGGAGGTGAAGACCGAGGAGGGTGAGAGGGGTAACGGAAGGAGGTAAGCGTGGTAAGAGGGGAGGTTGTTTGCAGGTAGGAGTGTGAAGGGAGTTGGGGGAGGTGGTGTTTGTGAGATGGATGGTTGTGGCGGGGGGGCGATGAAGAGAGGAGGCGCAGTGGTGGTTGTCGAGGGAGAGATGAGTGAGGACAGGAGGTGCCTCGGAGAGAAGTTGGTGTCCCGTGAGGAGGGAGTAAGGGAGGAGCAATGTGATGAGTGGATGATGGTGGAAGAGAGAAGGTGTTAGGAGCGGAGTTGTGGGGGCCAGGGAGGTTGAGAAGAAGAGCTGAAGGCGGCAGGAAGGAGGAGGGTGTAAGTTGTGAGAGCAGAGTATGAATTGAGGAGGTCGTGGGAAGGGGTTGTAGGAAACACGATGTGGTGTGGTGTGGGGAGGAGGTGGTGTAGTCGTAGGAGGGGAAGGTGATGAGAGCAGGCGGTGTCGGGGCTGGGGTGCGTCTGAAATGGAAACACAGCACTCTGCCTGACTGATGCGAATCCCATATGCCCAAACGCTCTTGCACAGACTGCGAAATAACAGTTTCAAGAAAACAAATTATGTGTATACTATACTGTGTGTTTGTGTGTGTATGTGTTATGTCTGTCTATAGTACTGTCTGTACTGTTTTCTTAACTGTGTGTGTCGGTGATTGTGTCTGTGTCTGTGTCTGTCTGTTCCTGTCTGTCTGTCTGTCTGTCTGTCCCTGTCTCTATGAATGTATTGTCTTTTGTCTGCTGTCTGTTATCTTGTATCTGTTTGTTATATGTCGGTGTTTGGTGTACGTCGCGTGCGTGAGCTGCGTGTGTGTCCATGTCATTCTGTTGTCTGCGTTATGTTTCGTACGTCGTTTAGAGTGTTCATTTTTAAACGTCATGAGCTGAACAACAGGACAAGCGGTCATATAATGCTGGGGTTAAAAATGCTTGTTAGTGCCGGACGGTGCCGGAGGGACCCCCCCCCCGACTTCGCGGAGACGGTCCTCTCCCCCGATTGGGCTCGCGCTCTGGGACTGCAGGTGTCTGGACACCCCCTCCCTACGCCTCCTGGAGGCTGGATGGGGGTGGCTGGATGGCTGTAATGCTCAGTGTTTTATTGGCGACAGAGAGGGCCAGCGATTGCTGGGCGGGACTTAAATCTCCCCAAGCCCTCCCTTAAGCAGCACATTAGACCTGTAAAAACAAAGCTGTTCTTGGCAAGCGCCGCCACGGCGGTGTGTTGGTGTGTGTGTGTGGTGTGTGCATGTGCAAGCACACAGCGCGTGTTCGTCGTAATGTGGAATGTGTGTGGTGTGTGTCGTTGTGCACATGTGTGTGTGTGGTGTGTGTGTGTGTAGTGCTGTGTGCAGGGTCGTTTGTGTGTTTATGTTTATGGGTGTGTGCGTGTTGGTCTGCTTGTTTTATGCCTGTTGCGGGATGAGCAGACACTTGTTGACCTAATACGGTAGACGAGCTGCAATAAATTCCCTCTGGATTGTATGGTAATCTTGGAGGAAAAAACATCTTCCGTTATGATGCATCTGCGTATTGGGTGTGTGTGTTGTGGTGTGGTGTGTGTGTGTGTGTGTCTGTGATCTGGTGTGTGTGCGCTCCTGCCTGCCTGCATGCCTGCCTGTATGACTGCCTGCGCAGCACGGGTGTATGCATTGCTCATACAAGTGTGTTGGTGTGTGTATACTGTGTACAGTAGTATGTGTGTCCTTGTGGGTGGATGTTTGTGTGTGTGTGTGGAAACCGCAGTTCGACGTTTACATGGTTGTAAGAAATTTATAAAGCGAATAGCAAAGCACCTTCCTCTCGCCTCCTGCCACCTCACAGTGATGCTTGGCGGCTTATGGGTGGCTCTGGCCAGAGCATGTGGCACAGACCAAGACACTGATAGCCAGTATTTCAAACAAATATTAGGCATTGATTGCTATGGGCACAAAACTGAAAAAAAAACACCAAATGGGCCCATTTTCCCCCGTTTTTAGCCGCAGCCAGCTAGCCATCCCACGTAGCCCATTTGGCCCGCGGGGGGTAAACACCCAATCCTGGCAAAACCACTGACCACAGACACTGAGTCTCCTCCATAGGTCTCTTGGGAAGCTTGGCGTGCTCCCTGGCAGAAGACATGTTTTTTTCTCACTTGCCCGTTGCCAGCCAAGCAGAGGAACATTAGTCTGGGTTCTGAAGGGAAGTCTAATGCGAAGTTTTTAATGCGAGGATAGGTATATTATCAGCCCATGCCTCTGCCCACGCACCATGTAGGGAATTACTCTTCCCTTCTAGTACTCTAACTGTAAATGCCAACGCCATCTGCAGTACGAAAGTAGAGTTTTTTATAGTGGTAGTAAGTATTGTTGTGTGTGCGTGTGCGTGTTGCGTGTGCGTGTGCTTTAGGCATGTAGGCTGTTTCCTCTGTCAAACCGAGACCGGAACTGTTTGCATGTCACGGAACGGGGTAGTGTCAACCCCGCACGTGCCCACTTTTCAGAAAAAAATAAAAAAAAA
>NW_026944808.1:0-2500 GCF_034702125.1 Engraulis encrasicolus
TTTTAAAAGTATGCTCCCCAATTTTTTTAAAGGCCCCAAACCCCAAATATCTATCAAATAAATTAACCATTAGTTATCCGCACCCAAACCCTCTAAATAAGGGTCCCAAAACCCAATATGTATGTATTAATTTCCCATTAGTTATGCCTTACTTTTGTATTAAGAAGTGTTAATTTTGGCCCTTAGTTAGTATGACCTGATAGCTACTTAAATATTAACTGTGCCTTACTTATCTATTATTTAAAATAATAATATGCTATTAATTTGTAACACAAGGTAATAGTTATCTAATAGTTAAGTAACTGCTTACTAATGTTCAACATATGCATTAATAACAATTAATATGTGTCTAATATGGCATTAAGTAATGATTATTAACCCTTACTTAAGTATTAGGTTGTAGCTACTTTACTGTTAATTATGGCCCCTTATTTGGAAGTGTTACCATGAAAATGTTGGTAGGCTACTCGTGCAAGTGATTATTATTGGCTGTATGCGCGCGCCAGTTGCCAGTGGCAACATGGACGCTCACTCCCGAGTCAGCCGAGCAGGGACGCCTAGTCAACTTGCTTTCTTAATAAGCGCCAAATCAACAGTTGTCAGTGAACGCATGGTCTTTTGTTGTAGGCCTAGTGTAGGCCATGTTTTAACATGCCGAGGCTGTCTTGAATGTTGAACATAAAATGACAAAGTTTCACTGCATTGTTTAGCCAAGGTAGTACATTTCCAGCATGTGCTAGCAAGGAGCATAATATGGATAACTAAAGACGCACAAGCTACGTGGACGTAAGAGAGGAGAGGTTGTTCTTGTGACCTACTTTGTCCCGCGGTGACCAAATCATGTCCCTTCACGTAGGTCTTCTTCGTAATGTTTGGGTCCACTTTTAGGCTGCTGTACAGTTGTAACTATGCGCGTGCAACCTTTCCTGATTTTATATTGACCGCATGGAAATCAGGGGAAATGACACTCTCTTAGGGGCAAAACAGGCTACTGTTCTTCGGGGTTAAATTATAGCCCATCCTTCTTAACGACAAGGAGCGCCCGCTTCGCAGGGCTCGCGGGGATATATTTGCACTAACAGTAACAAATGCTTCGATAGCCGTGCTGACTGCATCCAAAACGTATTCGCTAGTTTTCGCCTTTCTTATCCTCTCACGCCCCTCCCATACATTTGATCACCGCACCCAACATCTCTGGTTAGTCTAACCGAAAGAAACACAAGGTGCGCTGTCATGTGTGTGTGTGTGTGTGTGTGTGTGTGTGTGTGGTCGGTGTGTGTGTGGTGTGTGTGTGTTTTATACTTGTAGGCTACTATGCGTGAGTAATAAAATTAGGGCTACTGCAAATTTGCCTCATCCTAACGTATTTGCCGATCGGGCTATTTATCACGTGGCCTGTTTGTGAGTATGGAGGAGCCCACAGTGGAAAATCTTGCTTACCGCACAGGTTCGGTTGTTTTTACAGTGGTCTCGGGCTCCGGACGGGGTTCGGACACAACAAATTTAAATTAGTCTCGGCCTGGGTCCGGGGTACTATCACTTTTCGGTCGGCTGAGGGCCGGGCTCGGACAGAAAAAACCGTCCTCGAGCCACACTCTAGTGTGTGTGTGGTGTGTGTGTGTGTGTGTGTGTTGTGGTGTGTGTGGTGTGTTTGTGTGGTGCAGTGCGTGCGGCGTCGTGTGAAGGTGTGGTGTGTGTGTGTGGGCGTCTCTGGGTGTGTTCGTGTGTGTGGGTGCGGTGTGTTTGGGTGTGTGGGCCTGTGGGGGCTGTGGGTGTGTGTGTGTGGGTGTGTGTGTGGTGTGTGGGGCGTGGGGGGGGCGTGGGTGTGCGGGTGGGTGCGTGTGGTGTGTAGTGTGGGGGGTGGGGGTGGGTGTGTGTGCCGTGTGTGTGCGTGTGTGCGTTGGTGTGCGTGTGTGGCGTGTGGGTGTGTGTGTGCGGGTGTGGGTTGGGGTGTGGGGGTGTGTGTGGTGTGGGTGTGGGTGTGGGTGTGTGTTGGCCATGGTGTGGGCAGAGCTCTGTTGGTCCAGAAGGGCTAAAATTCTGTCTCCCGTCCCGACTGTTGCCCTGTACCCTATCACACACACACCACTGAGTAGGCCCAGTAGTGTGGGTGTGTGGGTGTGTGTGTGTGTGTGTGTGTGTGTTTGGTTGGGTGTGTGTTGTGTGTGTGTGTGGTGTGGTGTGTGTGTGGTGTGTGTGGTGTGTGTGTTGTGTGTGTGGGTGTTTGTGTTGTGTGTGCGTGTGTGTGTGTGCGTGTTGTGTGTGTGTGTGTAGGTGTGCGTGTGCGTGTGTGTGTGTGTGTTGTGTTTAGGTGTTGTTTGTGTTGCGTGGTGGTGTGTGGGTGTGTGGTGTGTGTGTGGTGTGTGATGTGTGGGGGTGTGTTTGTGTGTTGTGTCTGTGTGGGTTTGTGTGTGTGTGTGTGTGTGTGTGTGTGTGTGTGGGTGTTTGGGGGTGTTTGTGTGTGTGTGTGTGTGTGTGTGTGTGTGACCTTGTGTGTGTG
>NW_026944808.1:7500-10513 GCF_034702125.1 Engraulis encrasicolus
AGAGAGGGGGGAGGGGGGGGAGAGAGAGAAAGGGGGGGGGGAAAAGGAGAGGGGGGGGGTGGGTGCAGAATGAGGGAGATTGAGGAAGGTGTTGGGACTGGGGGGTTTTTTTTTTTTTCATACAAAACCCCCAGTGGACGCCCTTAAGTTCACGGTGAAAAGAATGTTTCCCGGGAAACAAAATCAAAACCAAAACCCACACCAACGACGCACAAACACAACAACCACACACACCACCAAAACAACCAAAACCCCCCCAAAAAAAAACACACACACACACACACCCCAACACACACCAAACACACACACACCCCCACACAAAAACACCAACAGATCAAAGGGTTGACAAGGTTAACAACTTGCCACGTACCACACTCACACAAATGTTTCAGTAAAACGGTACACAAGTTAACTACACAAAAAAAATCCGCAAGATGACTCTCCCCACACCAAGTGCAATCCCTCCCGAGGGGTTGTTGAAAAATAGAGAGAATGAGTTTTAACTTTTCATGCCCATTTATTTTTTTCTTTTGCGAATCACTGAGGCTCTAAGAGAAAATTTCTCAAATGGTTTAAAATTTTTCGCCTCAAAAAAAAACCACTCCATGACCGTATTGGTGTGCAGCACATGGTCACATGACATCACACACACACCACACACCCACGCAAGCACGCGCACGCCGCACGCACGCACGCACGCACACAAAAACACACACACACAACACCCACACAACACACACACACCACCAAAACACCCAAACCACACCCACACCAGTTATTAATTATTGGACGTATTGTGCGTGATGTGAATTTTCATTTATTTTTTGCAGCCACCTTTCCTTCCTCCCCGATTTTGGATGTTTAGTCCAGTTGTGTTCAAAACCCCGTTTCCGGTTCCAAAAAAACCCCCAAAAGTCTTAAGCAATAATTCTTCCCTTTTATTTTTTGCATATACCCTGACGATTCCAGGGAAAAAATTTTTAAAAAGAATAAGAAAAAAACAATGATTTTTTAAAAAAACCTTAAAAAAAAAAATTTTTTCGCAAGACCTGACATACCTTGGGAAAAAAAACCTACATGTTTACTCGGTCTCGTTGTAGCTTGGGTTAATTTCTCGAAACCAAAGTTGCTTACACTTAGCTACTTTGTTGCTTTTTAATGCTTTTTCCATTGCAATACCGAAGTTGCTAACAGGCTTTTAACAAATTTCCCCCTTTTAGAAATCACCCCTAACCTTACTCTGTTACGTGAAGGAAGCTTAGAAATCTACATTTGCATTGTACAAGTGTGTAGATTTTTTTTTCAAATGCTTGTTTTTGAATGTGCACACTTTAAAATGGTACGGGGTGGTCGTAGGGGGTCGAGGGGGGAATTGTTTTTCCTTTTACCCGGGGGGCTGGAACAAACAGACAAAAAAAATGAAAAAAAAAGTGAAAGGTTATAAAATATAGATAATTTAAATTTCACAACCAGTCAATGATCCCCCAAAGTCAAAAGATGCCCAACCCCCCTGCCATGGGGGTGTTTTGGGGGTATTGACATCTGGACCTTTATTATTTCCTTTAGAAAAGTATTTTAAGGCCTCGTTGCAAAATTTTCATATCCCTTTTGGAGATTTTGGAAATTTATATTTGTATGTGCATTAAAATTATGATTATTACATTTTTTTTTTTATCAAGTAGTAAATTTGGGTAATCAAAGGCCAATGACATGTTTTTAATATTAGGACTTTTTTTAATCATAAATGTTCATCTTAATTTTAAAAATACCAATGCCATGTCTACCATAAAAACCCCCAAAGTTTTAATTAGTACAAAAAAAAATCGGGGATGATCAAACATGAATATAAAACATGATATGGCTTAGTTTTTTTGAGAACCATAGCCAAGTGCCTAATTTCCGCCCGTCCCCCATTCCGCCCGCCCCCTTTTAATTGATGATATTAATTAGTACCAGTTTATGTCAGGAATGGATATGACATGATACAGATTTTTTTGCTTACAATTTGAAACGGTATGGCTTTAAAACCAAGTCAAACGGCCATAAAAAAGCATTGTAAGAGGGGGGTCGTAAAGGCGATGGAAATTTAATTTCCGACGACATTCTGGTTTTTAAAATTGCCATGGCCCCCTTCCCCCCTTTACTTTAGGACCAAAATTATTTAACCGTTTCCCCCCGTAAGACCAAATAAACACAGTTCCTGCATCGTAAAACCGGACTTCAAAAGTGAAAAGAAAAACAGCCCCAGATGAAGGTTTCAACAGAAACGGAAATCAGACGTGACCTGAAATCAAAACGGGCGGAATTGGGGCCTTTCGCCGGGGAATTTTTGAAATAGATTTTGGACATGCTGGAGTTATCGCCAATTACATGAAAGGGTTTCCTGTTAGAATATTCTCATTCTCATCTACACAGTTTTCGTATCCAAAAATATACGTAGATAAAAAATAGTATTTGAAATAGTGATATTATCACGTTTTTTGTAAGGGGGTCAGTGAAAATGGGCGGGAATTTGGGGACCCTTTCTATCTAAATTTTTTTTTTTTCATTACGAAAATTATTTCGGGCAGTTTTGCAGCTCACGATGTTTTATCCCATATGGTCCGAGATGCAAATAAAAAGTTCTGGCAAATATATGTCGATTTGCAAAAAAAGTGTCTGTCGTACATCTATGTCTTTTTCAAAAAAAAACATTTTTTCATAGGTTTAAAAAGGTTTTTCCAAAAAAATATTTTAATGGAAAGAAAAATTTTCACATAATGAAAGGGGGCCCGGGCAGTCTTTTTCCAAAATAAAAAATGTAAAGTAAAAAGAAAGTTGATTACGTGTTTAAAATGAAACTCTTCCCTTTTCTGGAGGCCGGGGAGGCGCCGCTTGATTTTGCGCAGGTCCCAAGTTTCTTTTCTTTCATTGGTACTTGACTGATGTATCCCTTTTTTTGTTCTCTTTGTCCTTCAAAAATTCAAATTTTTTCTTCCCCTTTTTTTTCTCCCTTTCTTTTTTTTCCTTTTTT
>NW_026944809.1:0-10491 GCF_034702125.1 Engraulis encrasicolus
CTTTTTTTCGGATGATGAAAATACACAAACCTAGACTAGTTGCACTTTCCCCCGTGTATGAAGGCATTTGTGCCAAAGTGATTGTGAGGTCTGCAGTGGCCCCTGGGGCCCTGCAGTAGCAAACTCCACCACCAAATGGGGCCCCGGTATCGTCAGAAAAAAACGTCTGAACAGCCCCCTAAAAACAACAGGTTGGCCCCTTTAAATTCCCCGTGAAAAGGGGAAAATGTTTTTGCTTTGCCTTATAATAAAGTAAATTTTTGCAGTGTATTAACATGCTTTATAAACTATAAAACAATAAAAGGAAAGGATTATAAATACTATGTGGGGGCCCCTTTTTTGAGGATAGTTTGTGAATATCAAAATTTTTTACAGAGACTTTGCAGGCCTATCATGTGGGTTGTTAAAAATCATTCCCTCCCCCAAATTTGATTTTCAGAAAAAAAAAAAAAAAACAACATGACGTTCACTTTTTGACCCCATGAAAAATATGTAAAAAACTGTAAAAAGCATGCATGATTACCAAAATTTTCACAACCGAATTTTATATTTTTAAGTAGAGTGCTACACCCAAGTAAAAAAAAAGTGTATTAATATAACTTAATAATATTTTTTATTTATTTAAAGTGTACTTCAAATTTTTGTTTTTTAAAGAAGTTATTTTGGGACAACTTATAGTATTTTTAAAGTACTTGAAATTTTTAAAGTAGAGCTTAAACAATTTTAAGTTGACTTTTTGTACAAAAATTTAAATTGTATAAGTGTATTAAAATACTAAAAATATATTTAATTTAAAAACAATTTTTAAAGTATTTGGTAGTATTTTATAAGTACTTAATTTTTATTTTTCACGGTAAGTGCATTTTAAGTACATTAGAAACTATTTTAACGTCCGAGAAATACTTTTAGTATATGCAGAAAAAAATACTTAATTGTGTTTTTGGGGCAAATTATAGTATACTTAAATACACTTGAAATATAATTAAGTAGAGCTAATCACATTTTAATTTTGACTTTTTTGTACTAAAATTAAACTTTGTACAAGTGTATTAATTACTAAAAATATATTTAATTTTTAGACATTAAAAATTACTAACCAAGCCCCCTTTAAAAGTTTTTAATGTAAAATTTTAGCATGCGGATAAGGCTTTTTAAGTACATTGAAATCTTTTTTCAATGTCATGAGAAAGTATTTTATATATACGCAAAGTACATACTTAGTTTGTTATTTGGACAATTTATAGTATACTTAAATACACTTGAAATATAATTAGTAGAGCTTAATCACATTTTAAGTTGACTTTTTTGTACTAAAAAAAACTTGTACAATGTCTTAATATCTAAAAAACAAAACTTAAGTACTTTTTCAACATACTTAAATTCACAAAAAATTTTTTATTTGTACTTTAGCATGCAGTTTTTAGTGTATTTTAATAACTACAAATCTATTTAAAGGTTTTTAAGTCATTTTAAGGTTTTGACTCTAAATTATTTTAAGTATATCAAGTAGATTTTACTTTAAGCACATTTCAAATATATTTATTTTAAGTACACTTTAAAAAATTTTTCAAAAGATTGAAAAAAATTTAAGTAATCGGGGAAAATTGCTCTTTTCCCATTGTCATTTGTCTTGTTCACAACCATCACCTTCACAAAACCCTTCCCCTTTACCTTCACTTCAGAAAACCACTGCCTAAACCCGGTTTTAAACCCCACAATCCGAACCACAGACCTGCATTTCAAACCCACTAGACCACAACTCCCTGTTCTTAAACAGGACAATTACGTTCTTGAAGTAATAGTTTGAGTAGACCTTTAAGTTACTTTTTATATTTATAAAAATATTTAAAAATCTTTGGTGGTGGTATGTTTTATCGAATTAAAGACCTTTTTACTGTTTTTTTGTGCACCAAAAAGTAACTTAAAGTCATTAATACACTAATAAACAACTTAAGTCAGATTTCAGTTTTGTGTTAAAAGTAATGGGTAAGGCCTTTTAATGTTTTTTAAGATTTTTTTGTCTTAAATAGGGTGTTTTTCCCAGAAAATAATTAACAAAATGGAAGGGGGGTTTTTTAATTTAAAAAGCAAAATGAAAAAAAAAACCCTAGGTTAAAATACACTAAATGAGGTTTAAAAAAAAAAATACCAGGTGAAAAAAAAATGATTTAATAATTAATAGTATTTTTTTTTTGTATTTAAAAATTACTTCAAAAGTGTGTATTAAAAAGAAGTTTTTTTGGGGACAACTTTAGTATACTTAAATACACGAAGTTATGATTAATAGGCTTTAATACATTTTAAGCTGACTTTTTGGTACTAAAATCAATTTTTTGCAAAAGGTGTATTTAAATATGAAAAAAAAAATAACTTAACTGTAAGTACATTTAAATAACTTACTAATTCATTTAAAAAGATTTTTAAATGTGTATTTTAAACATGGGTTAAGTGTAACATTTGAAATATGCTACAAATCTAAATTTAAAAGGGCAAAAAAAAGCACTTTTACATGCTGCAGAAATACTACTTAAGTTGTGTTAATTTTGGGGGCAACTTAAAGTATACTTAAATACATTTAAAATAAAAAAGAGAGCTTTAACACATTTTAAGTTTATTTTTGGGACTAAAATCAAACTTTTTTACAAGTGACTTTTTATACTAAAATCATACTTTAAATTAAAGTAGGGTTTTAAATATTCTTTTTAATACCAAACTTTCACATTACTTTAAAAAAAAAAAATACACTTAAAAAACCTTAAAATTACAATACACTTTAAAAGTATATTTTTTAATACCCCACTTTAGACATTATTTTGAAATACAAATAAAATTAAAATAACTTAAAAAGAAAACACTAATAGTATATTTTTAATACCCCCTTAGACATTACTTTCAAAAAACAAAAACACTTTTAAAATACACTTAAAAACAAAACACTAATATGATTTTTTAAAACTATACTTTTAACACATTTTCTTTTAAAATACAAATGTACTTAAAAAAGATTAAAATTGAATATATAATAGTATATTTTAACAGTACCACACTTAAGCACATTTCTTTTTAAAATAAAAATGTACTTTTCAATACATTTAAAAACAATACTAATGTTATTTTTTAATATACACTTAAGTAAAACTTTTAAAATCAAAGATACTTTTAAAAACACTTAAAAAATAAAACACTAAAGTTTTTACTTTATTGCTACATTTTTCACATTACTTTTAAATACAAATTACTTAAAATACATTTAAATAGATATACTAAAAGTATAATATAAAATTTTCACTGAAGTACATGCTTTTTTTAAAAAACAAAGATTCTTAAATACACTTTAAAAAATTAAAACATAACGTTACTGTATAAAGCACACTTTAGCACATTTCTTTTAAAATACAAATGTACTTAAATTAGATTAAAAAAACAATTTAAAATAGCTATTTGCAATACTACACTTTTGCACATTTTCTTTTAAAAAAACAAATGTATTTCAATAATTAAATCAAAACACTAATAGGTATTTTTTTACACATTAAGTACATAACTTTTAAAATAAAAGATATTTAAAATACACTTAACATATAATCACTAAAGACACTGATAATGCACACTTAGCACATTACTTTTAAAATACAATGTACTTTCAATACATTTAAATACAATACACTAATAGTTATTTTTTTAATCTACATTAAGTATAAACTTTAAAAAACAAAGTACTTAAAAAACACTTAAAGTGTAATACACTAATAGTATACTTTATAAAGTACACTTTAGCACATTACTTTTAAAAAACAAATTACTTGAAAAAACACTTTAAAAATAAAACACTTTTGTATATTTGACATACTACACTTTGCACATTTCTTTAAAATACAAAAAACTTAAAATACATTTAAAATACAAAACACTAACAGTATTTTTATAAAAATATTTTAAGACATAAATTTAATAAACAAATTATTTAAATATATTTAAAAAAAAACCAAACTATAATATATTTTAAATCCCCAACTTAATACTGTATTTTAAATAGAGGTTTCTAAAATAAATTTTTTAGAAATTAAATAAATTTTTTAATCACTTTAAACACATTTTTTTTACCTGGGCCCGTGTATATCCTTCTTCTTCTTTCTTTTGCAAAAAGGGGAAGTGGAGCAGAGAGCTCAAAGGGCCCATCCCCTCCCACCTCCCACCACCACCCCCACCCCACTCCCCCTCACCCCCCCACCCCCACCACCACCACCACCCCACTCCCCCATCTCCCATCTTCACCCCCCCACCCCCAACCCCCACCTTTCCCCCCTCCCCCCCTCTCCCCCTCCTCTCCTCTCCCCCCTCCCCTTTTCATCTTCTTCTCTTCCTTTCATTTTACTCTCCACTGTCCCTCCTCTCCTCCTCCCCTACTTTCTCTTTCTTCCTCTCCCCTCCCCAGCGCCCCCCTTTCTCTTCTGCTTCTCCCTCCTTCCCCCCAGCGCCTCCTTTCTCATTTCCCTCCTTCCTTCCCCTCCTTCCTTCCTCAAACACCCCTTCCCCCCTTCTCTCCCCCCCTCTCCTCTCCCCTCCTTCTCCCTCCTCACTCCTCGCGCCTCCTTCTCATTTCTCTCCTCTCCTCTCCTCTCATCCCTCTCCCCTCCCTTCCCCCTTCCCTCCCGTTTCGCTCTCCTCTCCTCCCCCTCCCCCCCCTCCCCCATCTCCTCTCCTCTTCTCTTCTCTTCTTTTTTCCTCTCCTCTCCTCTCCCCCCCCCCCCTCCCCTCCTCTCCTCTCCTCTCCCCTCCTCTCCTTTCTCTTCTCTTCCTTCTCTTCTCTTTCTCTCCCTCTTTCCCCTTTCCCCTCCTCTCCCCTCCTCCCCCTCCCCTCCTTCCCCGCTCCCCTTTCCCTTTTCTTTTTCTCCTCACCCCCGGGGGTAAAATGTCCCTATGAAAATTATATTTTAATACAGCCATGGTGTTGGGAAAACTGCATGAGGCCAGCGCCCCCAGGGCTCCACCCATCCGGTGTTTTGTTGTGGGGTGTGTGGGTTGTGCGGGGGTGTGCTTGGTGTGCGTGTGTGTGGTGGTTTGTGGGGGTGTGTGTGGGTGGGGGGTGCGTGTGGTGTGGGGTGTGGTTGTTGCGCGCGCGCGTGTGGTGTGTGTGTGGTGTTTGTGTGTGAACCACACCAAGGTTAATGGGGGGAAATCCATGGGGCACGGCCCTAGTTTTTTTTGTACTGTACCATTTTTTGCCTTATTGTAGGTGCTTTTAAATGTTTGGTGTGGTGCATGGGTGGTTGTGGTGTGGTTGGTGTGTGGGTGTTTTGTGTGTGTGTGTGTGTGTTGTGGGGTTTTTGTGTGTGGTGTGGTGGTGTGGTGTTGTGCAGACCTCTAATTTTTTAGAGACCAAACCTATGTTGCCTTTTTGAGAAATATATGTAGTATCAGAGTATTGGTGTTGGTGTGTGGTTTGTGTGTGTTGTGTGTGTGTTGTGGGTGGTGTGTGTGTGTGGTGCGTGCGGGTGGGGTGTGTGGTGTGGGGGGCGTGTGTGTGTGTGGTGTGCCGCCTCCGTGGTGCGTGCGTGGTGGGTGGTGTTGTGGAATGGGATTTAAGTATGGCGTGCACTTTTCCCATTGAAACCCCCGTCCCTTCCTTCGTCCTCGTCAAGTTTTTTTTTTTTCTCGTGAAATCCTGGTTTTTTTCTACTGGGTTTTTGGCTTGGGTTTGGTTTGGGCTTAAAACCCCCCAACGTGGAAAAACCTCACAATGGGTTTGTGCGTTTTGTGTGTGGTTTTGTGTGTGTTGTGGTGGTGTGTGTTGTATGTGTGTGTGTGGGGTGGGGGTGGGGGTGTGGTGTTGTGTTGGCGGCCGCCCAAAAAGTGCACGGTGGCGTGTCTGTTTAAAGGGGAGGGACCAAACAGTAAGATAGGAGAAATTGGGGTGTTTGTTTTTATGCGGGTGGTAACATTTCTTACAATTTTAAATTTTGTATTTTAAAAAATATTCAAGTATAAATGTTTAAATCCAAAACATGTTTTTGAGCCGTTTTTCATGTTGGAGATAGGGGCAGTGAAATTTAAAAACAGGGGAGAGAGTGAGGGGATTTAGGGGGTTGGGAAATGAATTACATTGTATTAACATGCGTTTCACCCAAATGAATTACAATTACCCCATTTAAATTACAGGGAATTTGGTTTTCAGTCCCTTTTGAGCAGTGTGGGTTGGGTGCCTTGCTCGGGCATTGACCCTGAAGGGGGTAGAGAGTGGAAGGGTGGGATTCGAACCCTGCAACCCCCTGACTTAAAACCCATCTCCTTAAATACAGGCCCCGGCCTCAAATGCTGAGACAGACTTGATACTGTGTGTGCTCTAGCGGGCCCCTGTATGTCAGCCCCCCTTTATTTGCATTAATCCCCAAGTTGCATTCCTTTTTTTAAATATGTTTTTTTGGCTTTTGTGCCTTTTTTATGACGGACATGTGAGAGGAACAGGAAATGAACGGGGAAAAGGGATGGGGTAGGGGTGGAAATGACCCTCCGGACTGAAACCGGGTCCCAATGGGCATGAAACCCCAAAAGGGGGGGGGGGCTTAGCGCGCTTGAACCCCTGGCCTCTAGATCAAGGGTTGCAGGTTCAAATCCCCCCCCTTCCCAGCCCCTTCATCCAGGGCTAAAGTGCCTTTGGCAGGCGCCTAACCTGCGTTTGGGGCCCTGTAAACCAATACTCTTTCCCAAAAATAATGTCGCCTTTAGATAAAAGCGTCAGAAATTTAATTTTAAGATATTTTGATTTAAGAAAAAACTACATTTTCCCCGGGCCCCAGTAGGAAAAAGTCTTGCTTTTATTAAATTAGGCATTTCCCGAGATTTCCCACTAATCTTTTTAGGACGTTTTTTTATTTTCGTTGTGTGTGTGTGTTTTGCAGTGTGTGCACTTTTCATATGGCGTCTACTTATACCCCATGTGGCATGGTGTCATTTTTTAAACAATTGGCACTGTAGGCAGCCCCCAAAAGCTGAATGGAATGTGGAAGTGTAGGGTTTTGTACCTACAAAAAGTATGTATTGGGAAAGTTTTTTAAAAGACCTTTCATTTTGTGTTGCACTGTATGTACATGTTGTTTTTAATTTGTTCTGTTGGAATGTCAGTAAGTAGCTATCGGGGGTGGGGAATGTTTTCTTCGAAGGCCACTTAAAGTCCCCAAGGACTTTAGTGGGAACGCAAAAACCGGGTTTTTTCCCTGCATTGCCCCTTTTTTTATTTTTTTAATGAAATTAGGATGGATGTAACCTTTATTTATGCAGGGTGAAGGTGTGGTCCTTGTGGGACTAATAAAAAAAACCAAACCCCAAACCCAATTTAAAACCTAATTTCAGGCCTATATTGAAGTTGACCCCTTTAAAAGACCCCCCCCTTACAAGGTCCCTGAAAATACAACTTAATTGTATTGCAAAAAAATTTTAATATTTTCTTTCAAAATTTTTTTTTATTGTTTTTTTTGTAAAATGCAATTTTTTAAAAATGTATTGCGGCCGGATAAGACGAGCATAGAAATATGTGGGTTCCCCTCCCCTGTGGATTACCCATTCATTTCAATAAAGTTCAGACTAAAAACCCCTCCAGTGGCATTTTGATGAATTTTTAAAAAAAAGCAACCGCATTTCTTAAATTTAGAAAATTTAAAGAATCATCATCTCATTTGTTTATAGAAAATTTAATTGTTATTAGTTTTTTTTTTTTTGTCACAAGCAGTGATAAATACACAATTAATTATTAGTTGATTAGTTAAAAACAAATTTCCACTGTTGTGAAAAGTTGTCATTTTCGGTGTTTGGTGTGTGTGTGGGTTGTGTTGTGTGGGGTTGTGGTGTGTGTACATTTTTGTAGAAGGGTTTTTTGTGTGGAGTTTTTTCACCTAAGTGGTTACGTGTGTGTGTGTGTTTTGTGTGTGGGTGGGGTGTGTGGTGTGTGTGTGTGTGTGTGGTGTGTGTGTGTGTGTGTGTGTGTTTTTGTTGTTTTTTTTGGTGTGTGCGGTCTGTGCCGGCATTTCACCTGGTGGGTGTGTGAGGGGACGGACAAAAGGGGCCCGGGACAGACCGAGTTTTGTTTGTGTTTTTAAAACATTTTTAAGCTTGCTGTAGAAAAAGCAACACGTATTTGGTCAGTGTTTTGTGTAAAGGGTGTGTGTGCGTCCCTTTTAATACTACCCGTTTTATTGTTTAGTTTGCAGAAATAACAAATTTCCCATTCATTGTGAAAATGTTTTTTTTTTTTCATTTTGTTTTTTGTTTTGAAAAAATACAACAAATAATACAGAAAATGAACCGTAAGGAAATAGAACACTTCGCAATATGCTTTATTGAAACTGTATTTTCTGAAAGTAAGGATTTTTCATATATGTACTTCAAAGCCTATGAGAAAAAAATTTTTCATTTAAGTATTTTTTATATATAATTTCTTTCTAAGCCAACAAATGGCTCCCCTTTCAGGGCAATCTGCTCTTTTGTTTGTAAGGGTGTGTGGAAAGTATCTTCAAATGTGTACAAACGCTAACATGCACAATATCAGTTTCTAATGGCAACCAGGCGTCACGTTCCTGGAGGCCTTTACAGTTTGCCCCCTACAGACCCCAATGAGGCCCACACAGAGGGGAATGTTTTTTTTTAACAAAAAATTAAAAATTTTGTAATAATAACTTAAAAAGGGGACAAACAAAACATTTCTTTTTTTTTTGAGCAAAATAAAAAAAACAATAACTTTAAATTGTTAAAAAAAGTATAAAAAAATTCGTTTTTGTGTGGGTGAGTTTTTTGGGGTGGCAGAGAGGTACAGTCTTTTTTTTTTCATTTTTTCCTTTCATAACAAAATGCGAACGATTGAAGGCACATGTGCAACAATTTAACCTTAAAAAAAGACAACAAGAAAAAAAAGAAGGGAAAAAAAAAAAAACAAACAAACGTTGACCACACCCTCCCGGGGAGTTTCCCGCTCCGCCCATCAGACCACGAAACCCCTCCCCCATTCTCACCCCAAATACCAAAACTACTAATATCTATGGTACCCCCCCCCCCATCCCCATGACTACCCAGAAAAAAAAAAACAAACAAAAAACAGGAAGGGCCACTCCCCCGCCCACACCAACGGAATGACCCGCTCTCCTTCCCCACCCACAGGAAATCAAAAAAATCAATCAATCAATTTAATCAGTCAATCATCCAAACAGTCATAGCAGTCAGCAACCCTCAGTCATTTTTTCTTCTCGACTTGCGTCCTGACGGGCAGCTCGTTGGCCTTGCCAGTGGTCTTTTCAGTGCGGTTTCTGAATTGGCTGGCGTCCGGCGTTCCGGATCCCTTTGGGGGCCCCGAGGCTTGTCCCCGGTGTTTTAGCATCTCGTAGAGGTTGGAAGGTGCTGAGGCCCGCGCAGATGGCCGGGGCCCGAACCCGTGGGTGACAGGTGGGGAGGGAAAAGAGGGACACACAGGGGTTAGTATCTGTACCTTGTGTGGTGGGTGTTTTGTGTGTGTGTGTGGGGTGGGTGTGTGTGTTGTTGCCCCCGTGGGGGACAGTGGGGGGGAAGAAGAGGGCACACAGGTTTTGAATCTTGTATGTGGGATTTGTACCTGTGTGTGTGTGTGTGTGTTGTGTGTGTGTGTGTGTGTGTGTGGTGTGGGGGTGTGTGTGTGTGGGTGTTTGTGTTGTGTGTTGTTGTGGTGTGTGTTGTGTGTGGTGAAACCGGGGGTGACAGGCGGGGGGAGGAGAGGGGACACACAGGTGTTTGATTGTGTGGGTGGTTTGTGTGTGTGTTGTGTGGTGTGTGTGTGTGTGTTGTGTGTTTGTGTGTGTGTTTTGTGTGTGTGTGTGTGTGTGTGTGTTGGCCGGGGTGCCAAACCGTGGGGATCAGCGTGGAGGAGGAAAAATCGGTTAGGGTCTGTTCGTGTGCCCTGTGCCGTGGTGTGTGTGTGTGTGTGTGTATGTGTGTGTGTGCGTGCCGAAACCGTGGGTGATTATACTGGGGAGAGAGGAAACAGCGGCGTTAGTATCTCTGTGTGTGTGTTTGTGTGTGTGTATGGCTGGCGTGCCGAAACCGTCGGTGATCAGGCTAGGGAGAGGAGAGAGGACACACAGGAAACAGTGATGTTAGTTTCTCTGTCTGTGTGTGTTAGTGTGTGTGTGTGTGTGTGTGAGGGGGAAGGACAAAAAGGGCAAAGGGGACAGCGGGGATATTTGTAGTATATTGAAACTGTGATTATAGAAGAGAAAAAAGTATGGTGTGTGTGTGTGTGTGTGTGTGCGCATGTTTGCAAGCGTGTGCGCGCACCAGTACCAGCAACCATGTCTGTGCCCCCGTTTTGAACGTTTTGAACACTGTGCCCTGAGTCTGGCAAAACCAATTACAACGCAGAGATTTGTTTTGAATCAAAGCAGGTGGGGTTTTGAGGGAGTGACGACGAAGCTCGCAACACCGTTGGGAAAACACATCAACGCAAAGATCGCTGATTGGTTAGAGCGCCGGGCC
>NW_026944810.1:5000-10442 GCF_034702125.1 Engraulis encrasicolus
TGTAACCTAGGGGGGCGCGGGCGGGCAGCAGAAATGGCAGAAGACGGCAAGAAGAACGGCAGCAGGGCAGCAGGCGATATGGTTGTTCTCGTGGGTTTGTGTGTCTCGTCTGTTGCCTGGCCGTTCCTCGGTTGTGTGCCAGGGTGGCCAGGCGATGGAGTTTTGTTGTCTGCGTCTTTTTGCCAGGCGGGAGGTGCTTTTGAAGCGGGCCGGAACGTTGTCTTCTTCTTTGAGGATTGGGGGGGTCCAGGCACTTTTTGAGCACCCACGGGCAGAACAAAGCACCATCTTCTTGCCCAGGTGGGGGGCTGGTGTGCGGGGGGCTCCACGGGGGGAGATAGGAACAGGTCGGTGGGAGGGAGGATCGGCCCAGGTGGTTACCCCCAACTGCAGTCCAGGGTGCTCCCTCCCAGGGATCCATCTCCTAATCGCATAGGTCATCCGATAGTCTCCACCAACGTTGAAAACAGGGAGAGAGTGACACAGGAGACAAGGAAGACATACAAGGTAGGACCTATTCTATATTTGAGATGTGTGCTTCCGTTGTGTGTGGTTTAGATGGTGGTGTGTGTGTTGTGTGTGTTGTGTGGTGATGTGTTTGGGGTGTCGTTGATAGTTGGGTGTGATGTGTGTGTGTGTGTGTTAGTTTAAGGTTCTCTGATTACAGATGTTTACCTGTGAGGCATGCCCTCGCCACGGCGTTCTTGACAAACCACAACTCGCAGGTGACAGGTGAGGCGGCGGGCTCAGAGAGACTCTGAAGAGGAAGTTCAAGAGCTATCGGACAAATGACTTAGGAGCCAATAACAGTCTTAGTAATGCAGACACAACTTCCTACAGGAGGAGGGAGGAGGGGAGGAGTTGGAGGAGGAGTAGGCTAGGATAGATGGGAGAGGATGGGGGAGGGGAGAGGAGCGAAGGAGGAGGGAGAGGAGAGAGGAGGGAGTGAGAGGAGAGGAGAGGAGGTGAGGGATGAGGATGAGGGAGAGGGAGGAGGAGAGGAGAGGAGTAGAGGTGGAGCAGGAGAGGAGGAGGGAGAGAGAGAGGTAGAGGAGATAGGGTCGGAGGAGGAGAGGAGAGCAGAGGAGGGAGTGAGAGGAGAGGAGAGGAGAGGGGAAGAGGAGAGGGGGAGGGAGGAGAGAGAGGGGAAGAGAGTGAGAGGTAGTGGAGAGAGATGGAGATTAGGAGAGGAGAAGAGGAGATGAGATGAGATTGCAGAGGAGAGAAGGGTAGGGAGGAAGAGGAGGAGGAGAAGCGAGAGAGGAGATGAGACGGTGAGGAGAGTGAGGAGGAGGAGAAGAAGGAGAAGGGAGAGCGAGAGATTGGGGAAGAGGGGAGTGAGAGGAGGAGAGGGATGAGGAGAGGAGAAGGAGAGGAGATGAGAGAGGAGAGGACGGAGGCGAGAGAGAGATTGGGGGAGAGGAGCAGAGGAGAGCGAGAGGGAGAGGGTGGAGCGGACACAATAAGAGGAGAGGCAGAGGAGTAGGGAGCAAAAAGTCAAAAGGGGAGGAGAGGAGTAGGAGGGAGAGGCAGAGAGGAGAGGAGAGGAGAGGTCGAGGAGAGTAGGAGAGATTTTAGAGGAGAGGAGAGGGGAAGGAGAGGAGGAGAGTGAGAGGAGCGGAGAGGAGAGAGAGAGACGAGAGGAGCAGGAGAAGGGGTAGTGGAGAGAGATGAGGAGTGAGGGGAGATAGGATAAAAAAGATAGTGGAGGGGGGGAGAGGAGAGGAGAGAGAGGAGGGGAGAGAAGAACAAAACATGAGAAAAGATGATGGAGGATGAGGAGGAGAGAGAGAGAGAGAGGAGAGGAGAGAGGAGAGGAGAAGGAGAGGATAGGAGAGGAGCTCAGTGGTAGCAGGAGAGGGGAGATGGAGAGTGCGAGGAAGGAAGGCAGAGAAGAGGAGAGACGGAGAAGAGGAAGAGAGAGATGGAGGAGAGAGAGAGGAGCAGGAGGTAGGAGGTAAAGAAAAGGAGAGAAGAGGACGAGGAGAGGAAGCATGAAGAGCGGAGAGGGGTAGGAGAAAGATGTGCAATGTTAGATACAATAGCTGAGGACAATTCAAATAATTTTTATTTCTAGAACACATTAACTCGAACAGTACAAAATGTGTGTCATTTCAATGATCTGGCTGTGTGTAGTGTGTGTGTGTGGTGTGTGTGTGTGTGTTGTGTGTGTGTGTGTTGTGTTGTGTGGTGTGCTGTGTGTTGCTAGGTCTGGTGATGCAGGTCTGTTAAGGAAGAGAAAAGAAAAAAAAGAAATCCGCACTCGAAACAACGAACTAGCTTTCTCAGTTTTATCTTTATTTTTATTACTTACCCTAACCAATGTCCTAAAAGAGCAAACACGTATTTCGGCTCCGTGGGAGGGGGGGGGTCAAGCCTTTTCAATCGAGAAAGACGCGTGGGTAATCACAATAATCGAGGACGCAGTATTGTGAGCTTGTAGGCGGATTTTTCTATCCCAGGTTATTAGTATTTGATACATTTTTATAATAATCACGACACACTAATCCAAAAGATCTTAATTCGTTTTTATTCCAAGAAATATTGAGGGGCGCGTGGGGTCCCTTGTAGCCAACAACTTGTTGTGGTGTGCTGTTGGGGATCGGTTGACCCCTGTGAAGCGGGGGGCAGGTTCCTCTAGTAGTAGTAGTGTGTGGTGTAATTGTGTAGTGTGTGTGTGGTGTGTGTGGAAGTGGTTACCCTGTAGGTGGCATATCGGGGCTCAGTTGTTGTCGTCTGTGATGAGGTTGTGGCTGTGTGTTGTGTGTAGATTGTCGTTTGTGTGTAGTTCTGTTGGTGTGTGGTTTGGTGTGTCGTGTACCTGTAGGGGCATCCCTCAGTAGTTTGCTGGTTCTGTGTTGTGTGGTGTGGTGTGTTATGTGTGTGGCTGAGCAAGTAGTGAATGTGGTGTGTGTGTGGTTTGTGTTTGGTGTGATGGGTTTTGTCGTGTGGTGTGAGTGGTGTCCGCAGCTGTGTGTGTTACCTGAGAGGGGTCAAGAACATTCCCTCCAGCATAGTTGGTCCAGTGTGGCCTGTGTGTGTGTTGGTGTGTTGTGTGTGTGTGGCTCGGGAGGGGGTGTGTAGTGTGTGTGATGTGTGTGTGTTGTGCGCGTGCGGGGCCTGTATGCGTTGTGTGGGGGGCGCGTGGCTGTGTGGTGGTGTGATGTGTTGAGCCCCGGTGAAGGGCATACCACGGAGTAGTTGTGGGTGTGTGTGGTGTGGTGGTGTGGTGTGTGTGTCGAGGTGATGTGGATGGGGATGATGGTGGGGAAAGGTGTGTGGTGATGTGTGTGTGTTGTGGTGTGTGGTGTAGACCGGGGAGGGCGGCAAGGGGGGGGGGGGGGTGCGGGGGGGCCTGGGATAGGGGCAATCCTGAGTAAGTTATTGGGTGGTGTGTTTGGTGGGTCCATACGATGTTGTTAAAAAGCTCAGACGACTGGAAATGGAGATGAAAAACACACAACCAGGGGGGGCCGACATGGCGACCATGTCCCCCGTGGGACCAGCACCATAAAACCCACACACACACACACACACTAACACACAGGCACACATCACACACACACAACCACACCACACACAACACACACAGAGCGACCAACACACACACACACACACACACACAACGACGGCACGCACGCACCGCCACGCAACGCCACTCGCACACCACACGACAGTCGATATGACATACAACGCAACCATGCAGGCACAGCCCTGTGCGCCTAAACCCTGTCGTCCTACAGAATAGCGGTTGATTATTTTCTGGTTCAGTTGGGAGGGAAGAAAAGTGGGAAAATATCGCGTGTGCAATCCTAAGCGGATTTGTGGGTTTTCAGTTACCAGAACTGACCAACGCCAGGGGGGCTGACTCCTCACCCTAAGTTTGAGACTCCCAATACCACAGGAGAGTGCAACAACTGCAGTCTTTTTCATTTTTCTTTTTTTTTTAAAAAACCACAAAGAGTATGAGCGCTGAACCTTGAAGCCAAGGCACACAGACCCGAACATGCTTATTCAAAGCGTACACGGAAACGGTGAGGTGAGCGGAATGAATCTACATACCTGTGTAAAATTTGTTTAAGGGGGGGGGAAGGGGGGGGAAGGGGTCATGTGTTTTGCCCCCTTTTTAAGGAAAAATAGAGAATTGTCGGGCCCAATCTGTCCCCCGGGAAAACAGGGACCTTGGCACAGCTCCCAGTCATGCTTTGGTGGTGCGGGTAGGGGTATGGGTGGAACTTTCGCCGGAGGGTCATTGAGCTGAAACTACAGCGAGTAGAATTACAAGGATGTAACGCGCGACTTCTGTCGGCGGGTTACTGTGCAAACATATCTTGCAATCCTGTGGGAGTTCCCATATTTGTCTGTCGTTATTGCCAGCCATATATATCAACTTCGATTATTTTCTTGGTTTGGTTTATAGCTTCTCTAGTAGAGTATAAAATATGCGTGTGCTTCTGTGGTGACCGAGATACACCCACCCCGCGACATAGTCCCATCCTGAGCCTATAATGTATTGGGCTATGGCTAATTGTGGTTGGCTAGTGCTAATTACATGAGAGGAAAGCACAGTTCACAAACGCCGCGAAGGAGTCAGAGTGATAGTTCGTTCGATAGGGGGGTTAGCTTGCTCCTTTAAGAATATTAAAAGAGCCCTGTTCGAGATCAGTTATAAGAGAAAAAACCCGAAACATTGTTTCACCACCCCGTGCAATTGAACACACAAAACGGGCCCAACATGATGACTGCCTAACACTACCACCCCTAGGTCTACTGTCTCCTTACTATCGTCGTCAGGGCGCCTTGAGATGGTAATTCTTTTAAGAAAGAACCAAAAAAACCACCATACTCAATCGAATCATTTGTTGCAGGGGCTTGGGAAACGTTGCGCCAGCAGGGGGCGATGAAGATTACTTTCCACCTCCCATTAGTCTTACATCCAATCTGGCTACTGAGCCACAAGTTTATTGTGTCGGGTGTGTGTTGTGTGTGTGTGTGCGTGTGTGTTTCCTACCTTCCCCGTTCCTCTGCACCGGCTGCTGTGTGTGTGTGTGTGTGGATGTGTGTGTGTGTCCTGTGAGTGTGTGTGTGTGTGTGTGTGGCGTGGTGGTGTGTTGTGTGGATGTGTTGATGTCGTGCCTGTGCGTGCGTGCGTATGCGTATCGTAGCAGCTGCTGTGCGTGCCGTGCGTGCAGTGGCGATGCTGCGTGCGTGATGTAGGTTTTGGGGCTTATGCGTGCGCGTTAGTGTGTAGGGTAAAACTACATTTTATTGGACGTGGAGGAATATTCTTACCATCACGCAAGGGGGCCATCCAAAAATATGTAGGGTCAACTACGATATTATATGCGGTATAACGACGTTTAAATGTAAGGGGATGTACAGTAATGTAATTATAATTACATTAATAAGCATACAATTCTTATACAGTTCCATATGTAATGT
>NW_026944811.1:0-10405 GCF_034702125.1 Engraulis encrasicolus
CGACACGAAAACACTAAGCACTGGCAAACTCCCAACTCCCCCTCGGTCAGTGTCTCAAATGTGGTGGCCCCATACAGAACAAATTCCCATGGATGTAGAGAAGAGGAATGGAGGGAGTATTGCCAGCCGGTTTCGACAGGATCTTATTATTGTAATTATACAAATATTATACAGTTTTAATGAGCTTTAGGCCACACCAAGTTAATTTGTTGGGTCTCGGATTTTTTCAGGAAAAAGGTTGAAGCGAGAGGGCGAAAAAAAAAAAAAAAAAAATTTAGTCGTGATGGTAATGCCACGGATGTAAATGATGGGGACTGTTATGTTAGACCACCCTGTATATCAGCCTCACATGGGTCATCCAAAGGAAAGTGCAAGACAGGCACAAACAAAAAACACCTGGACACGGAGAAGGACGAGTGTAAAGGGGAATTAAGGCATTACCAAATAGCCCAGGCACAAAATTAGCTCAATTGGGCAATTATTATATTAATCTAGGTTTGAATAAACTGAGATGATTCAACAGTCCTGGAAAACCGGCACTGTCTTCATTGAACAAGACAGCAAATACCAGCATTGTGACCATATCAATGGAATTACAAGCTATCTACAAGTACAAACTTTAGAATGTTTAGAAGTACCCCACTTACAACAGTCGACCAACAAGGCACAAGTCCCCAAAATCAATAAAATAAAAGACCAAAAAATAATGTTAATCTCACTCTTCTTTGAGTTACAGAATGTGCACAAAATACTACGAGTAACAGCAAAAAGTGTACCAGTAATTAAATTTTAAACAACAACAACAAGCAGGTCCAATCTGATTCGAGATTCTTGACTGTTTCTTGGCACTTCAGGCCTCCAGACTAACTTTTTTGCACTGGTTGCACATGGTGCGCCTACAATTTTTTTTTAGGTGCACCAGCACAAAATGTATGTTGCACCCAAAGGTTTTCACCACCCCCCATACACACACGCACCTCAAGCTTTTAAAAAAATAATAATTAAAATAAGTAACATATAGCAATAATAATAGCAACAACAACAACTAATTAATAATAATAATAATAATAATTATTATTGATTATTATTATTATTATATTATTGTTGCTATATTGTTAAAAGACCTGGAGCTGTTTCATGTGCTTTAGAATAGTCTTCCAAATGTGCTCTTTATAAAAGACATGACAGTAGGCTACCTAACTTTAACTACACTATCTTTGACTACACAAAAGCTGTTTGGTTTGGCTGGTAGAAAAGACCAAATTAAGTAGCCTTTTAAAAATTTAGGGGCAAGTATGTGTTTGACTCAGTAAGATCACACCACATACAGTATCAACATTACCCCCAAGCAGCAACACAAAACCAGCAGCCTACAACAGCCTTTTCTGCACAATAAAGGCTACGCCCACGGCACAAGTTACAAGAGTTACAAATATGAAGATAGATGGATGGGGATGGATGGATGGGATGGAAATTTTTGTTTTTGAAAACAAACCCTGCTGCGAAAAAATGTCATAATTTTTAAAATCATTTAGGGCACAAATAGCCCTAGGCCTATGTTTTACAGTGGAAGACTGAGGTTTGAATTGGGTTTTGGTTCTATTTTCCCATCCTTCCCCCGTTTCTTGAGCCGCTCTCCTTGAGGGCGCTTCGCCTCCACTCTTCTCACCTCTGCTATAATGAGTGTGGTTTCTTATGCAAGGAGCGCTAAGTCGAACAGACAAAGAAGTCCACAATGCACAAAAAAGCGCACTTTCGGTACGACAGCACTAGGTGAACGCTCGCGCTGGCTGCCAGTCTCGTCTCATCCTCTCCATCTCTCTCAGCTCGCTCTCTCGATAGCTCGTCCAGACTGTCTCGATGGTGGCATGAACGATGCCTTGCCCTAGTCGACTATCTAAAAACTCTCACAGAAGTCCGACAGACACTAAGCTGCGTCACCTGTTGTTTTGGCCAGCTCTGCACCCGAGCGCTGCGTTTTTTGATGTGAGCAATGTTTAATATCCGCTCAAGCCATTTAGTTTTTCCCCGTGATTTGTGAGCTCTCTACGCCTGTTTAAATATCCTCAAAGTCGATTTTGCTGTTTTTTACCGTTGATAGTAACTCTCTCCTCCGTTGCAAAACTCGCTCTGGTTGAGAACACAAAACTCGGCTGGGCACATGTGAAACTCGATAGTTGAGCGAAGTCGAACATTCTATTCTGAAATGTCGGGCTGCCTGTGAACGAGGAAGGGGAGAGAATTAAGCTAACGGTTGTAACCAGGGGGAGTTTGCTTATCTTCCAAGCGGTGACCATAGTTGTTTTACTTTTTTAAAACTGCTATCCCACTCCACTAATTCCACTAAGAGCCATACTGTGTTTGACCACCGGCTGACTACTACACCACAGGGGCTTCAATCTTGCCATTGCATGTTTGTCTTGTAAAACCATTTGAATGTATCGCGTTTCCTGATTTGGCTAGTCGTAATCGGCTTGTTGAAAGGAGTTGGCTTTTATTGGTTCTCTACGTCACATGACCTCCAAACTACTAAAGAGCAGCACCTCTCCGTTCATGAAAACATGCAGTCTTCGGGTTTTTTTTAAGCGATTTCGGATTTTTTGGCCGGGTATTGAAACCCGTTTTTTTTTTTTTTTCATTTTGATTACAAAATACACAGCGGCGAGATCCGACAGGGAACCGAACTATATTAAATTGTTGTGGCCTTCTTAGAGGGAGAAAAGAGAAGAGTTCGTGAGGGAGGCTGTTAAGTGTTCACAGTTTTCAGTGATGAGGCAGGGTCTGGACTGGGGTGAGAAAAATAGGGCCCGGGCTTTTTTAAAGGGTGCCCCTCATAATTAGGCGGCACAGAACTGACTAACCGGTGGGCCGGCACCCTTGTGGGCCCCTATTTTTCAGATATGTATAAAAACAAAAAAGAATGATAGTGTGCAGGGGGCCACCGGGAGGAAATGCCCTGTGTGCCAGATATGTGACCCCAGTCCAGCCCTGGGGATGGCGTGTGAGGTAGGGGAATGAGTTCTGCCTTTGGTTAAAATACTATAGCATTACAATAACATTTTAATGCACTCAATGTGAAAATCTCCGCCCGTGGAGTCATTTTATTTGGCCCGCAAGAGCATTTCAAATGTGTATTACAGCTGGCTCAACATACAGTTGGGCCCACCATTAATGGTAATAGCGCAGGGGTGTCAAACTAATTTTTGGTCCCCCGGGGGCCGCATACAACCCATGTGGACCTCATAGCGGGCCGCATTAGTAACATCATCGCAAAAAACGTAAAGCAGAGATTTAGTGTTCAGTACTATCACGTTTTAAAGTGTGTTGAATATGTAGAAAGCAATCGCTAATAATACTGATTAATCCTATGCCAAAATTGTCCTTGACTTCATTCATTCATTGCCAAACCAAAACCGTCAGATGAATTAAATCTGGGACAGTTACATTTTGGCAGGGGGTTTGGGGGTTTTCCCCCAGAAAAATGTGTATTTCTTAGATGTAATTCTTGCCTGCATCTTTCACGCATTCTAACATCCGTTTCCAAGTTTCAGCTGTAATAGGAAACCAATTACAAATGCCTAGATTATAATTTATTAGTTGTAATTATCACCTATACCAATGCAAATACGCACTATAAGAAAGTATGAACATTTTATCTCTATAAATGAAGGTCTAATAATATAGGAGCTTTAGCTAAATGCACTGGTAACAATACAAATTCATAATAGAAGTGGGATGCTGCAACAGAACAGAGGGATCATTGGGTTAATTGTCTATGCAGGTCTCGATTTTTGCCGGTCCCCCGAGGGGCGTAATTGCCATTTCGGTTATTTCATACGAAAAAAAAAAAAACTTAAAAATAAAACATATATATAGATATATATATAACACTATCATATATAGATATATTATATACAGATGGTGTAACTTCAATCTGCTCTTGTACCGTGCCGAGGCCGCGATCCAGCGTACCGTGGATCATGTACTCCCTGTGGCCAGGCGGAATGCGGCGGGTGCAGCCGTATAGCACCGCTTTTGCAGAGCAGCGTCTGCCTGTGTCTATGGTCTGTTTGTTGCTTCCTGTCCTTGCCCGTCCCCAGTGTTTATAGTAGGAGTAAGAATTTCAGTCTGGCAAATTGCAGGGTTTAGTTTAGCATTGGGCAGTGTGATAGGGCATTTGCATAACTAAGCAAGCAAGTGTGGAGCCTAAACAAGACCGCAACCCACAATAACCCCAAATTTAGGAACCATAGGCCTATTCAAACCGTTTCACAAGAACCGCACTGGATTCACAGTTGCTTCAATCTGGTAATGCTCATGGCGAAGAATACACGAAAATAGCAGATACAGAGTAGCGCTAATAAACCGTAATGGAAGAGACTGAGTGAGACATGACAATCAAGCGGCGGGAGTCTTCAGGACCCATTTTGAGTGGACCGATGCTCGCTTGCTTGTGTAGCCCTATCAAGCAAGCCCCGTCTGTCTCCATTTTGCGATGAGCCACAAAAATCACACAAATTGAACACACTCGTATAAGTGTGAGTCAAACTGACATGAACAACATTGTAGCCTCAAGGAAGGTATGCCCCGTCATGTCAGCATGAGAGAGGTGATTTTTACATTTGGCGACGACCATTCCGTCTTTAAAACTGGCGCAGTGCCGCTTCCCCCTATTGCTGGTTTATTACCTGATCTACGACTGTCGTTACCACGATATCAAAAAAAACAAAGGTACACACAACTTCAATACTATTGACTAGCCTATAATCTGGTAGCCTAATATGTAAGTAGTGAAAGACGGAGGGTGATTATTTGGGTGCGGGTTTTTGTTGCGTAGCAGCAGATAATCTGCTTCAGTGTAGCTCTAGTGTATGTTGATCCCTCCCCTCAGTTCTTAGCTACAAGTGAAAGAGTCAGCCAAATAAAGGGACGGGCACAGCGCTTTCTTTCGGGTACGCCGCCATATGGATAAGCTAGTTGCTAGGTGGGGAAAGGGAGAGTGACTGCCCCACCTGAATGATTTTGGGTCCAAACACGAAAACCCGGCGTGTCCACGTAAAGAATGTGGTACCCAAAGCAAACCAGCAGACTAAAACCCTTTCAACAAAAAGCACCACACCCGTAATTGACAATCGGACGGCACGTAAACCCGGCTTCCCCGGTGGCCCTCACCCTGGGGGCCTATTTTCCTTGACGCTGGGAAAAGTCCTGGAAGGAAATGCCCTTAACACAAACACAGCACGTCCGGGAGGCTTGTGAGCAGCAAAGACTTTTGTCTCCAAGGGGTTGATGGCATGTTAGCTCAAAAAGCATGGTACCCACGTGCAGACCGTTTTTGGGCCCAGGTGAAACCTATTTGGATTTGACGTTGCCTGTATCCTGCCAATGTGCTTCTGGGGCCCTTTCTGGGGAAGGCACGGGAATTTTTCACAAAGTTTGCCCCCCGAGCCATTGTGGGTATTAGACAGAGACACCCCACACCGGGGTAGAGTGAAATTTTATTTTTCCCCCGTCAAACGCAAAAAACCAGCAGCCGGCGACTCTTTTTTATGGAGACATTTGTTCTCCATTGAGAGCCTCCAAGTTGGAAAACTAAAAGATAATCCTTTTGGGATTTTTTCCCCCCCCAAGTTGCGCTTCTCCCCCTACACACGCAAGGGCCCGACCTAACGAAAACGAGGTAAAAATGAACGGTAAAACACAAGCAAACTACAGCAGAATAAAGCAATCCTCACTTAAAAAAGGGGCGGGCCCGCTTCCAAAATGTCTCCCGGGCCAACGGTGACGTCAGGGCCCCGAAATTTTTTGCGCCGCCCTTGGGGTATTGATAATAACACCCGGGATCCTAAAAAAGACGCATGACTGTGTTTTTTTATTTTTCGGTCCCTTCACGCCCAAATTCCGCTAAAACTTATGGGCTAAGTGTGTCGTTAATTATTTTGCACTCCTTTTTAAGTCAGGAACGAACCTCGGATAGCCTACGGACAAATAGTTGAAGACTTTTTTTGTATTGGTGTTTGTAAACATTTCATCCTTTAAAAGGGGTTTTTGGCGCGTCGGGGGATCCGGGTTAAAATGGGGATGTGATGCCACATACAAACATCTGTTACACCAGGTGTGGGTAATCTCTGTGATTAGGACTGAAAATTTTCAGTTGTCGGTGGAGATGCAAACCCAACATAGGTTTGACGGGGGAACTTGACCCCTTTGGAGGGGGAAAACCCTGTCGCGCCACGACATGTCACAAAAGGTGTGCAGCCGTCCCCTGCACGCACTGCGTAACCACCCCCCCCCACAACAAACTTTCAGTCTGAAAAGTTAAACAATTTTTGAACTTTTTCCCCTTTGCATTAATTTTTCGAGAAACACTGTCCACGTGCCCCAACACAAAATGAAACGCGGACTGTTCAAAAAAAAACTGAATAAAGTTTTCTTTTAAAAAAAAAAAACCCGCTTCTATGAAATTGGGGGTCCCACCTCCCAGCCTATCCAAGCAGGGGAAGCAAAAAAGAGAAGAGAGGGAAGACGGAGAGAGAGAGCGATTACGGATTTGTTGGTGTGTTGTGTGTGTGTGTTGTGGTGTGTTGTGGGTGTGGTTGTGTGTGGTGTGTGTTGTGTGGGGTTTTGGGTGTGTGTTGGGGTGTGGGGGAAACATTTGAAGTGAAAAAAAAAAACCCCCCCCCACTCAGCATCAGAGTTGGGGCTACAAGCAATATTTTTACCCGAATCTTTAGCCCGTCTGAATTTTCAAAAGCCACGTAGCCTTGGCCAGAATCCAAAAATCCCCCCAAAATTCTGCATTCCTATTATGGGCAAAAAAACTTTTTTAGGCCTAACTTTTTTAGTTTACTTTATACCCTTATTTAGGCCTATTAGATTAGCTTTAACGTGGCCTAATTTACAAAAAACGAAAGAAAAAAAAGACCACAACAATTGGGCACTGTCGAGTATTACAGCAAAAACGAACAGCGCTTTTTAACCACACCTGAGGGCAAACACTTCTGGCACTATTTAAAACCCGGCCATGCCATGAAATTCAACTCCTGGGGCCCCAAATAAAAAACGTCAGCTACTTGCTTTGGGTCTTTAGTTGGTTTCGTGGGGCCGGGGGATGGGGGGATGGGACGGTGTGTATTTTCCCCCCCCAGCATAAAAGCGGACCACGGGGCGGGGCTTCACCAATGAAGCTGAGTGCGGCTAAAATCCGTTGCTTCGAGTCTAATTTTCCCACATCCGTCAAGTCAAAATTAGATCTCTTCGTTGCCTTTCCAAAATTAAAATCCTCCCTGTAAAACAGATTAGCTTCGGGCCTAGAACTGCTCCGTCCGTTTTCTGTCATGCGATCCACCCCCCCTCCAAGGGGGCCTGCGCCCCTCGTCGAGCCTCAAAAATTTAACACCAAAAGGAGGCGCGGGGTACGCGACAAAAAGGGACAGAATTTGGCGTCTCCACTTTCCCCGTTTTTTTCTTTGGGGAGCGCAATGCCAGTATTTTTTGAGAGCAAACTGTTTTGCTAAAAACGTTATTTAAAGCCTTTTGGGGTCAATTTGTGTAAATACACGAGCTACAAGCCCTTAAAAAACATCATCGTTGAACACTCGTGGGACAAGCCTCGGTTTTACTACCGTTCCTCCCCCCCAATGAAACCCACGCAGAATCAACTTTTTTACGCTTGCTTTTTCTGCCGGAAAACAGCTGGGGGAGTCAAATAATGATCCCGTGCATTTCCCTTTTCAATTTGTTGAAAATACCTAGCAACCCGATAGAAAGCAACTTGCTTAATAAGACCGCGCTTCAATGTTGGAAGTCCTAATCGCGCAATTTCAAAAGGGCCACGACGAACCTCGACCTGAGAACTCGCAATGCAGATACAAAGTTGGTTCGGGCCACTCCCACCGATTTTACGACCAGTTGCAGAAGTCTAAACTGACCTAAGGCTGCATAATTAAACAGGGGAGGAGTCGGGTTGCCTATAGCCAAAGTCTTAAAATGACCATTTTTTTTTTTTCCAATTACTAGGGTATGTTTACGATATGTTTTTGCGCTACGCGGGGCTCAAGACAAGTTGAACTAGCCCAGTCCCCATTTATTTTTTCCTGCTTAAAATCAATGGCGAGAGGACGATGAAAAGGGGTTCTTCGTCCCGCATGTCTAGAACTAAATCCCTTTTGCCTGTAAACCCGACAACTTTTATTTTTCATACTTTTGGAATGTTAAAGTTTCGGAAAAACGCAGTGTTTCATTGTCCCGATTTTACGATCCCTGCCCCCCACGCCCAAACTGTACTTTTTAAAAGGTCCTCTCCAAACTGTGTGTGTGTTTTTGTGGTGTGTGTGTGTGTGTGTGGTGTGGTTTTTGTGGGTTGGGGTGTGTGGGGTTTTGTTGTGGGGGAGAGGGGGAGAGAGAGCGAGGGAGAGAGGCCTTAATTCCCCCCAAAAGAGCAAGGCGATGTCTTTCCCAAAAATAAACAAAAGCATCTTATTTTTGTTAATAAAATCAGGATGTATTTTGCTTAAAAACAAAGCCGACCTGATTGGGGTTTATTTGCCGAATAGCCACAGAAGTAAAGGGTATATTTTTAAGGGGTTTCCCGGCAGGTCATCTAACTGTGGACAGTCGCCAGGGCTTTTTTGAGAGAAAAAAATTAGCACGTTTGGGAAAAATTTAATTTAGTTTAACCATCAAAGATGAACCAGTTCTTTAAAAAACCCTTCCCGGGGCGCAAAGGGCACATTTCGACTGCCCCAATAAAAACGCTGAGGAACTCCAGTTATAGATGACATTTTCTAGGGCCCATATTTCCCCAATATTTCCCCCCTCTCTCCTCTCCCTCTCCTAAACCATTTACTTGGGTCACTTTTAACACCGTGCCACCCCGGGAAAGGCAGCACCATTGCATGACCTCCTGTGCAGTGCGAGCAAATTCACCCCAACGTTTAACCTAACTACGGTGCAGGTTTAAATCACGGGGAAAAAAGGCAGCGTTACCTCAGCCTCCATTTGGGGAAATGGGGCATTTGGACCCTATGGGGAAACAAGCCCACGCACCAAGCTCTTTTTGTCTCCCCAGCCTCGCAATGGGTGGACACCTGGCCCCGCTCCCCGCCCCCCTTCGGAACGGGGTGACGGGGGGGATCCCAGGGAAATTTTTAAATTCGGACTTGTATAATTTGGGTGCCCCGGGGCTCTTTAGATTTCGTTATAATAAAAAATTTTTTTAAAACTAATTTTGTGTCTTTGGGGTATTTGTGGTGTACGTACTTCCAGGGATTGGTAAAAGGGAAAGGGGTCGCTGGAAAAACGCACTTTTTTCACCCCGCGACACAAACCACAGTTGGTTACACTTAAATTTTTAGACGAAAACGCAATATCAGCGCTTGCTAATTTTTGTAATTGACAAAATTGAATTCTTTGGGAATTGGTTGGTTATCGCCCAGCGGTTGGCGAGTGAGATAAATACCAAACCTTTCCGCTCAAGAAGCCTGTTAGGTTTTCGGGGAGGGGTTTTTGCACTCAAGTAATTTTTACCAAACGAAAAGTATCCACATCCAACAAAAGTTAGTTTCATATTTGACTTTTTAAATCTTTCGATGCAAATCGGAGGGGCCCGGGTACACTCAATTACATTTTTTCAGAGCTTTTCACATTAATGCAAATCACCCTCCATTTAAAAAAAAAAGAAAAATTTATTACATTAATTTTGGCTATTCTTTTAGACCTCCCCTTCCCGGGGGTGTTTCCCCCAAATTTTTAGGCAGTTGTTTTCCCCTGAAACGGGGGCGGTGGTATATGACAATTTTAAACCGTCGCAGTCAAAACATTTCCAAGCCTCCCAAGTGCCCCCCGGGGGGTTTTTTGGGGAACTGCGCTAGCCCGGGAGTACCGAGGGGGTGATGGCAAACCCCCCTAAAGGGTGGCAGTAGGGGGACCCTGATTATGAAAACTCTTTTCCAAAAAGCTATTCACCCCCTTTTTTACTTTTTTCATTTTAATTTGGACTTTACTGTAAAAGGGCCTATCATCATGTGTGAATTTTGCCATAAAAGTTTGAGAAATACTAAAAAACTCTAAAAAAACATTTTTCAAAGCTTTTAATAGAAGCCCAAACAAAAGTCAATTTCCCAAAATTCTAAAAAATGGATATTTAATTTTGGGAAAAAGTCTTCATATATGAAAATATAATTTTTTGTTTTTTTTTGTTTTTTTTTTTATATAATTTTTTTACATCCCGGGCCCCATGGAAAACCTTGGGGGCCGATGCGGCCTGCGGGCCGCTTTTGCACCCCCGGTATAGCAGAACCAACTTTAAATGAAATTTGGTGTTACGGGAAAGAATAGTAGGGGGCCCGGCCTAGCAAAAAATTAAGGCCATTTGAACACCAAGAGAAAGATATGTGTAAAAATG